>NC_055957.1:26903189-26985689 GCF_018492685.1 Alosa sapidissima | reverse complement strand
CACTACAGTACTAGTCACACTTCTAATACCAATGGTACCAATGTTGGGTTCACTCAGAGTCTCATCTGGTGTGTGTGTGTGTGTGTGTGTGAGTTTGTGTAGTGCCTCTCTGTCTCTTTTTACCTCCATTTTATTTGTCTCTCCATTCTAAGCTTTGTACATCCTCTCCATCCCTCTCCTTTCTTCTCTCCATCCCCCTCTTCTCCTCCCCTCCCCTCTCTTCTCTTCATCCTTCCTCTATACTTCCTCCCTTCCTCTATACTTCTTCTCACTCTCTCATTCTGTCTGTCTCTTCCATCTAACTTGCCACCATCACTCCCTCTATTTTTCCCTTCCTCTCACAGTAGCTTTTCTCTATCCATCCCTCTCGATCACCCTTTTTCTCTTCCCATCCCCTCCCTTTCTTTCAATCCCAGTCCTATGACACAGGCTGAAGTCAACCATAGGTCTGTCGATGTGCAATATCTTGAATTTCCCCTTGGGGATCAATAAAGTATCTATCTATCTATCTATCTATCTATCTATCTATCTATCTAATAAATATCGAAAGTTATGTAGCCTACAAACACCTGTCTGTTCTACTCATTTCAACTGACTGCTCAAAAAATCCAAATTCTTTGAGATATAGCAACTTTTTTTTTTTTTTAACAGTAACGCAAATAGTTACTTTCCCTGGTAACGAGTTACTCTTATCATAGAGTAATTCAGTCAAAGCTAAATGTTGACAGGTATGAGTTCTATACTCTTTGATTCAGTTACTAACTCATACCTGTCAACATTTAGCTTTCCAAAAACGGGAGATTTTTTTTTCGGGGGGGGTTATACCGGATCTGTGTTTGCATATGTAATACGTTTCATACACGTGTTTCAACACTGCATTTCGGTCGTTGCTTTTACCTTACCATTACCTTACGCATGCCAGTTATGTATCCACCAGCTGCCTGCCTGCAGCCTACTTCCAAAACCCCAAAGCTGCTTGCTGTCTGATTTGGTTCCGAGGACACAAGTTCAGTGTATCAACAACACTCAATAACAGTTTATGTGATGTGTTAAACAATTAAATTCCCAACAATTTGACAACAGCTAGTTCTGGAGTAGGCCATTCAACTAGCCCGCTTGCTTACGACAAGACTCAGGCTGCGCAGTCGGCACCCGCTTCCTTATTTGGATTTTGGGTTGCAAGGTTTTAGCCTATCACAAAACGGTTGAAATTGAAACTAAGTGATCGTGTATGTATTGTGTTGGGTGTATTTCATACACAATCTGGCAACATGGGAGATGTCAGACTAATAGAAAAAATGAATGGATCAATGATTTTAAAATGAAGTTTGATGGCCATGCAAATTACGGGAGTTTTCCGGGAGAAATAACAAAACGGGAGGGTGCCGGGAGATGACCTTGAAATACGGGAGAACCCGGGAAAAACGGGAGTGTTGACAGGTATGTACTAACTCAGTTACTGTTTGGAACAAGTAGTGAGTAACTATAACTAATCACTTTTTTAAAGTAACGTTCCCAACACTGGTCTCACCTGATTGTGGGAAGCATCCTGCTGCACTGGTTGGAGAACATTTAAAGGAGCCATATGTAAGATTGTGGCCAAAACTGGTACTGTAATCACTTTCAAATTACTGTAGAGCGGTGTACCGAAACACTACTGACTTCGTGATTAGTAGATAGGTGGAGGGTGGCGCATCAGGCCAAAACACAACATGACATGACAAAACACAACATCAACATCAGTTGAGGGCTGCAACTTCACTTTTTAAATGACAATATCCCGCCTGGACTACTGTTGTCAGTGATAAAAGTATTTGAAATTAACATGATTTCTTATTGTCTAGTGACATATCAGGGCCATTTTATGATTAATTAAAATACATTTCTTACATACTTTTCCGTTAAGCAGCTGCTTTGACAGTTATCGGTTATCGTGACAGATTTGTCTTAAAATATGGAGATATGTGTGTACACACACACACACACACACACACACACATGCACATATTCCCTTGTTCACACAGTTCACACAAAACAAAACAAAGACACACACACTCACAATTTAGATATATGTTCTATGGTGTGTGTGTGTGTGTGTGTACACTTATACAGTGCATGCTGAATTTGTTTGAAGATTCTAATATGCCACCATTGTATGTACCACTCAGAGAGATGCTCTAAATGTCATTGAACAACTGTGCAGTGACCGTAAAGGCATTATATGTGTTTATATTATGTATGATGTTATGTCTAAATCTAAAGGCATTATATGTGTTTATATTATGTATGATGTTATGTCTAAATCTAAAGGCATTATATGTGTTTATATTATGTATGATGTTATGTCTAAATCTAAAGGCATTATATGTGTTTATATTATGTATGATGTTATGTCTAAATCTAAAGGCATTATATGTGTTTATATTATGTATGATGTTATGTCTAAATCTAAAGGCATTATATGTGTTTATATTATGTATGATGTTATGTCTAAATCTAAAGGCATTATATGTGTTTATATTATGTATGATGTTATGTCTAAATATCACGTCTACCTACACCTGAAGGATTTGCCCTCTCTTCATAGTCCTGCCCAGCTCATCAAGATGCCGGTGTTCACCATGGCACCAGACATTTGCTCTTAGTCCGTCTTGTGCTGTGCCCCGGGGCATTCCGGAGAGGGTGACCAGGCAAGGTGGCGCATGGCATGTGGGTGGAGAGCCTTGCCCCTGCTGCCCTGTGGGCTCAGAGGGGTGTGGGCTGTGTAGGGGGCTTGCGTTGGCAGAGGCGGAGGGCAGAGGCTGGCAGCGTAAGATGCTGTTTTGTGTCGTGATGTTCTCCGCCTTGCGTGACCCGTGTCACCTTCCCCTGAGGCGGCGCATTGATCGAATGCTCCACCTCCATTTCTTTCCTTCTCTTTCCACCTCTCTTTCACTCCCTCCCTCTCTCTTCACTTTCTCTTTTTCTCGTTGTCTCTTCTTCTCTCTACCCCCCTCTCTCTATGTCACTGTCTGCATTCTCTCTCTCTCTCTCTCTCTCTCTCTCTCTCTCTCTCTCTCTCTCTCTCTATCTATCTCTCTCTCTCTCTCTCTCTCTCCCGGTCTCAGATTTTTTTCTCTGTCATCCAGGAGGAGGTGTACATATAGACTCTAAGCTGAAAAACAGTGATTTCACAACCCAGCAGTGGAACACCGTATCCTGGCTTTCTGGTGTGTGTTTGACCCTATCACACAGGAGCAGCCCACTCTGTCTGTGTATGTGTGTGTGTTTTACATCTTTCTGCAGGAGAGTAGCCAGGGCCTCTCTGCAAAGAGACAAAAGGAGATGGACATGGTAGCATATGGATATATCTGTAGGTGTGTGTGTGTGTGTGTGTGTGTGTGTGTGTGTGTGGGGCTGGTTTTGTCTTGATCCCTGCTGTAGTACAGTTCTAAAGGCAGCAGGAAGTTTGAAGTGTGCTGAAATGGCTTCACCAATTAGCCAGTGCTATCCTCCCATCTCTCATTTGCTTCAGTGAGCCACGTCACCCCCTCCACAACAACCACTCCGTCCCTTCTTCCAAATCTCATTTCCACTGCAAATATCTGTATCTCTCTCTCTTTCACTCACACACACACACACACACACACACACACACACACACACACACACTTGTACATACACTTGTACATACACTTTCACACAGACACACCGTTACCTCTGCACACTCCCATACAGACCACAGGCACACACATGCACCTATATACACACACATGCGCACGCACACACGCGTGCGCACACATGCACATGCACACACACACACACACACACACACACAGAGTTACCACAGCAACAAGCAGTCACTATCGACTGCAGAGCCAGGTTGCTATGGACACGGAAAATGTGTGAGGGGAGGGGTGCCTCATTAATTGGTAGCAATGAAAGGTATAGATGAAGAGAGGGACAGGAGCTGAGAGAGGAGAAGAGGAGAGATGAAAGGAGTGGAGAGGAAAAGAGAGGAGTGGGGGATGTTGGGGGGGGGGGGGGGGGGGGCATTTGTAGATTGAGACAGAAAAAAGAGAGATGTGGAGAAGAGAAGAGAGGAAAGAAAAAGAGGAGTGGAGAGGCAAAAGACAGCAGGAGAGAGGAGAGGAGGTAGATGGGTACAGAGGCAGTTGCCACCAGGGGATGGTCTTCATGGGGGGTGGAGCTGTGATTGGTGCAGGTCCTTCTTTATTCTCCATCTTTGTGCTTTGCTCTCTTTTTTTTATTCGCTTGCAAAGCCTGTTCCCAGACGGCATGTTAGTGGGAGTCTCTCTCTCTCTCTCTTTCTCTTTCTCTTTCTCTTTCTCTTTCTCTCACTCACTCACTCACACACACACACACACACACACACACAGACACACACACACACAGACACACACACACACACCACCCCAACCGAGCCATATCTCTGATTTCTAGGGCAGATGCCCACATTATTTCCCTGCCGGTGAGATAGATGCACTGCCATGTTTGGTGTCTACGGTCAAATGCCTGTGCGTGCGTGCATGTGGGTGTGCAGCGGGCAGAGGAGAGGACAGGAGGGCTGTGTGCTGCTGGGCCATGCCCAGGTCTGATACGGTGCCCTCCCCCAGCCTGTTGTGTTGCCATGTTTATAAACAACATCTATGAAGATGAGGGGAGCTGACCGACAGTTAATCAACTGCTTGGGTGGAGAGCTGTGGCTGTAAAAATGACCGTTTGTGTTGTGTGCACGCATGTGTGTACATGTCGTGCACTCACTTTACGTGCGTGTGGCTGTGGTGTTTATGTGTGTTCACCTGTATACAGTACATGTAAATGTGTGTGCGTGTTTTGTATGTAGTTGTGTGTGTGTGTATTCCTGTCTGTGAGTGTTTGTTCCTCTATGTGTGTGTGTGTGTGTGTGTGTGTGAGTGCGTGCGTGCGTGCGTGCGTGCGTGCGTGCGTGCGTGCGTGCGTGCGCGCGTGTTCAATTTGCCCTTGGGAAAGGGAGACTCTGGGCACATCCGCTGTCTAGGCACATCCTAGCCAGCACAGCATGCAGTATAGTTAACACTGCACTATGCAGACTGATCAGGCTTGTGTGAGTGAGAGTGTGTGTCAGTGTGTGAGTGTGTGCGTGCGTTCACGTGTGTAGTTTTGAAATCCAACTTACAAAGTGCCTTACAAGGGGAGCAAACCAGACAGTCATAAAATCATAACACTTCAAAATAAAACAGTTAAGTATAAAAAAATACCAATACAATTATGTGAATACAAATTGATACCTGTTTTAAATAAAGGGAAATAAGACAGATTAAAACAAATTCAGACTCAAGGAAAGGCTTTATAATAAAAATGAGTTTTGTGGAGATATCTGAAGCAGGACACTGACAGCTAAAGTGATTTCCTCTGGAGCTCATTCCAAAGCCTCTGGGCCCTGACACTAAATGCTCTGTTCCCTTTAGTCTATAGACGGGCATCAGAGGCAATTTAAACACCACTGCAAGTTATACTATACAGTATAACTTGGACAGAGGCTTAAAAGTGTTCTAAAACTTGGAGCCAGTGAAGAGAGGCCAAAGCAGGTGTGATGTGAACACACATCTGGGTCTTACTTAGAAGCCTGGCAGACTGTTCTGAACAGTCTGAAGCCGTTTAATAGATTTTTGGTTAAGGCAGGTTAAAAGACTGTTGCAGTATTTCAGGGGTGAAGATATAATTCGTCTCTGTGTCTTCAAAAGTTAAAATCGATCTTATCTTAGAAATATTTTGAAGGTGATAAAAAGCATGATTGTGCAAGCTTTGTGGTGTGCTGCTCAAAACTTAGATTACGGTCATACCAGACGGCAAAATTCTTTGTGACAGGCAATGCAAACCTGTATGAAACCTGCAGGTGCCATAATTTGTTTCGTCTTATGCTGGGACCCAATGACATTGTAAATTGCTGCCACTCTTCACCCACCTGATCTCACTCCACCGGTGGGTCATGGTGGCAGATGCTGGTTGGCTCCAGACATTGTTGGCTGCGCTAGCCTGGGGAGCAGCGGGGTGTTTCTGAGATTGCAGTGGCACAACCCACACCACCAGGTTGCAGGATTACTTACGGTTGCATCATCAGCACATCAGCATCAGCATCAGAAGTGCACTCACAACACACAGCCCAAACTCTGCCCCCCATCTGTCTGTGGCCATGGGTGTGTGTGTGTGTGTGTGTGTGTGTGTGTGTGTGTGTGTGTGTGTGTGTGTGTGTGTGTGTGTGTGTGTGTGTTTTGATTGGCCTGTGTGCGCACAGTGAGGGACAGGCACTGGGGGAGTTATTGATGTTTACCACATGTGTGCTGGCACAGATTGACACACACACACACACACACACACACACACACACACACACACACACACACACCAACAACAGCAGTAGCAGCATATTCGGTTGTATGCACCCTAAGGTGGTGGGAGCAGATGTTGACACAGTCGGGAAAACTGATCAGCTGGGGTCCCTCTTTTTTACCCCCCTTCTCCCTGTCACTCTCTATCCACCTCTCCTTGCTCTCTCTCTCTCTCTCTCTCTCTCTCTCTCTCTCTCTCTCTCACTCCTGAGTGGCAGACAGACTGATGGATGTGTAATAGCCTTCAGGTGGGTCCACCTGAGAATCACTCAAATATCAATGTCATGTTGGCTTTTATTTAATGAAAAACAGTCACTTGGGTGTGTCTCTTGGATTTACATACGTACTGGAGGGGTTGGGACTTTGTGTGCTAAGTGTATGTGTAACACTGACAGTCTGTGGCACATTTGTACAAACAAGCCAATTAGTCGCCATCACTGGAGGACACACGAGTATGATGTCTGTGAAGTAGTAATTTCCAATATCGGAGGACCAGCAAGTCTACAAGGCACCTAATTAGCTTGTTTGTGAAAATGTGACCAGAAGTGAGCACAACAGATGCCATTTTCAATGGTAGTTGTCAACTAAGAATATGTTTGGCTAGCCTAGCAATGGGCATTGAAATGGTCAGTAGTGGTAGGCTACTTCCTCGCTCTCTCTCTCCAGGCCTATATAATGCCCCCATGATCTTCACTCTCTTTATATCCCTTATATTGGTATTATATTGTATAATAGTCCCTGTAGTATCTTATGTAAGGGATAACGGCCGCCGAGGTGTCCTGTTATACGAAATTAATGGACAAGGGCGAGGGGCAAAGAAGAGTTGCCTCCGCCCGAGTCCATTAATTCCGTATAACTGGACACACCTCGAAGGCCGTTATCCCGCTTATCACCCGGTTGCCACTGTAAAGCAAAGGAAACACGCGGTTCCGTTTAAAAATAAGCTCACTAGTTCAGCTTGTTGTACAACTTTCGTTGGCCCAATAACAGCGATAGCATGGACAGTTAGCTTGTTTACAGTTGATTCTATTGTTGCGAAGCCTGCAACCGTCGTCCTACCATGGTTGTTATAGTTACCATTCATAAGCATTGATATGGAACGGTGTCCTGTTATTCAGAATTAATAGCCACCCCACCAGCCAATCAGAAAAGAGTATTTCTTCTCTCCGTGTGATAATACAGAGTAACTTCACCTGTGATAATATTATGCACTTGGCCCCCAAACCAACCCTACACCCCTAGTTTATCTTGTGACTAAATGATCAAGCATTAATAAGAGCACCTAGGACAAGTTCTGTTAAGAACACTTAAGATAAGAACATGAATCAAGATGACTGATTGCCCTCTAAGTACACTCATACTGTTGTCCATGGGTACAGCATTCAAATATACAATGTCAGGCTGAGCCTTCTGGGTAATGTCTGGACACACACAGTGTGTGTGTGTGTGTGTATGTGTAAGGGAGAGATACTGAGAGAGAGGATGGAGAGATGGAGGGAGAGGGAGAGAGTCGATATGAGGTGTATCGAGCAGCAGCACTGATCTGGGTTTGGTGATTCAGCATTATGGGAGGAGATGTCTAAGCGTTCTCCAGGTCAGCTCAAAGAGACGGGGATTTAGAGAGTTGTGTGTTTTTTTTTTTCTTTGCTGGAAGATTCTCTAGAACTTGGAACAAAAGTGATGATTAAGAGTGCTGAAGGTGCAGTAGGCTGCTGCGTCTGCCTTATCTCTCTGACTCACTCTCTCACACACACACACACACACACACTCACGCACGTGCGTAATATGCGCACACACACACACACACACTCACTCACTACTGATAGACACAAACATACACATTCACTCTCTTACTAACTTATACATTTATATACACATAACACTCACTTACACACACACACACACACACACATTAGCTCACTCACTCACTCACTCATGCATGTTTAAGGATAACATTCATATTCCTCTCTTTTTAAGGCTCAAACACACACACACACACACACACACACAAACACAGACAGAAGACTCACTATCTCTCTTCCTACATATTATGAAGAGAGATAAACTGGGTAATGGCAGATCAGCTCTCACTCGCACACTCTTTCTTTCTCTGTCCCGTGACTCGTACCTCGATGAGCTGTAAAAGTCCATTAGCTGTGCGTAATAATCATCCCATTCTCTCCTCTCCTCTCCTCTCCTCTCATCTCTCTGGCTCTCAAGAGGTGACTGGGCTGCTATTTAGCCCATTGTCTTGTGACAACATGACACGGTCAAGAACCCTCCATTTACTGAGTGACTGGAGTACACACACCCATGCACACATACTCACACACACACACACACACACACACACATCTCAGTTTGTATATGGTAGTTATGGTGACTAAGCATTTAAGTGCCCCGAGCATTACGAAAGTGTGAATGAGTGTATGAGTAAGATGTTTTTTGGTGTCTTTGTGTTTATAGTCTGCGTCTGTTTGTGTATATGTACAAGAGCTTGTTTTGTGTTTGTGTGTGTGTGTGTGTGTGTGTTTGTGTGTGTTTTTTGTGTGTGTGTGTGTGTGTGTGTGTGTGTGTGTGTGTGTGTGTGTGTGTTTGTTTGTGTGTGTGTATGCGTGTGCGCCTGTGTGCGTGTGCGTGCGTGGCTCTGCTTTAAAGCAACACAATGTAGTTATTTTACCTTACACAAAAGGCTTCAAACTCATTTAGATGCTAAACTGACTTCCAATACAGAGAATAGAGTATTTGACAACGCCGATGCATACCCAGAACACATGGTTGTGCTCTATGCAACACTGTTGTCGGGGGAAGGAGCATGACCCTGTTCTGTGGGTGGTGGATGAATAGTGTTCCCCCCCGTAGCGCTAAATGGGTGCCCAGGTCATTGAAAGCTGATGAAAAGGGGAGTTCCTATTGTGTTCCTTTAAAAGTGTATTGAGGCAAGAGTGACTGTCCACAGGAAGGGCTCAGTGCTCGTGCTTGTGTAACACTCTGAGCACTAATTAAATGTGTCTAAAGAATGCAAAAAAGCAGTCATCGCTCAGGCTGTTAGCACTGAATTATGGATCGACAGCTGAGATGGGCAGGGATGAGCACATTTCGATCCCCCTTTCTCTCACTCTCTCTCTCTCTCACTCTCTCTCTTTCTTTCTCTCTCTCTCTCTCTTTCTTTATTTCTCTATCTCTCTCTTTCTCTTTCTCTCTGTCTCTCTCTTTCTCTACATCACTCATTCTAATCCACTGTCTGTCTTTCGCTCTCTGTGTTTCTCACCCACTCCCAACATTTGTTTCATTCATCCTCATACAAACAAGCTGATCAATTTGGCCTGGCCTGCACTCTCAAACCTCCAGAAGCAGTAAGCCCAGAGAGAACAACAAAGCCCAAAGGCTTGGACTTGTTTAGGATCTAGAGATCTCCATGAGATCTTCATGGTATGGTGACCGTCAAAACTGTCACAGGTGTAGCTTAAAGTTGGGATTTAAAGTTATAAACAGGATACAAAATGTTGTCTTCACATTGCATCCATTCAGTTGCATTTAATACCTCTATTAAACAAATGAACACAGTATGATGGATCATGGATTTTCTTACCATGGAATACCATGATGTCGGTATACCACTGCTGGGGCCTGGAATGGGTTCCTACTGTATTTCAAGTGTTCCTGTGGAGTCAGAGTGTTCCGAGGCTGGAGAGTCCCTGTTGGGACGGAAGGTACATGTTTTGAGTGTTCCCGTTAGGCTGCAGAGTTCCTTTTGAAGTGCCCTTGAGCAAGACACTGAGTGCTGTAACTGCTTCCAACAGCAGAAAAAAGTGCCAGCCGGCCATAACACTCGGCAAGTAGACGTGCGGCATGCATTGTAAAAGCACCGTTAGTGCCGTCAGCTTTAGAAATGCACCCCATTCACTCAAAATAGTTCCTTCAGGTTCAATAAAAAAAAAATAGCCTGAGTCACTCCTACAGTAAGTTTATCTCTCCCTATCATTCAAAAGATTGTCAGTGTAATAGAGTGTGTGTGTGTGTGGTGTGCGTGTGTTAGCACTTTTGTGAATACAGTGACTGTCACTGTGTGAGATGACTGTGTGTTTGTTAATGACAAATGAAGCTATGTTGGCGTGTTTGCGTCATTCCGTCTCTCTACCTACTGTAGGAGAAGTCAGTGGGGTTTTGTTTTCCATCTTAATGTGATGTTCGTCTCATGCGTTTAGAGCGTACCAACCATTCAGCTCTGCTCATAAGGCTGCTCTTAATGATTTATGTCTCCTGCTCACCACCTCATCGGAATACCAGCTATGAATCATTCAGGCCCTGCCTGTCCTGGAAAAGGTGATATTAGAGAGAAAGAGAAAGAGAAAAGAGAGTGTGAGAGAGAGAGAGTGAAAGATAGGGGCCCAGGTGAAGTCATTTGGTATGGGCCGTTTCTGCTGAGAAGTGCTGAGTGTGTGGGAAGGAGGGAATCATGGGAAATTTGGAGCCAAGTTCAGACGCAGGTGTCCCTGATAGCAAATACAGCAGTGTCACCATGTCCTTCACACGCACACGCACACACACACACACACATACCTAGCACAAATGCACATAAACACATACAATATAAACAAGCATGTACACTCACACCTGCAGCACCTGCAGCCTTTCACACCTGTAACACACACACACACACACACACACACACACATATGCCTGGAGATGAGGGTGGAATCAGCAGCCCAGGACTATTGTTCTGGCCTGTATTCAGACGGTTTGCAGCCCTGAGAGGCTTAACCCCTCAATCCACCCCCTCGCTGGATTTAAGAGATGAGCAGATTTCAATCTGCAGAGTCCGCTCCATGCTTCACGCAAACAGCCCTGTATTGCCCGTAATATGGAGGGATTTTCTCTCATCTTTTTTAAATCTCATTTTTTCTCTCTTCCTTTTGGCCATGCCAATAGTAACCTAAAATTACATGCTGCGCCCCCCCCCCCCCCCCCCCACACACACACACACACACACACACACACATCCAGACACCCATACATCCGTCCTGATCTCTCACACACACACACTAGCTCTGGACAGCTTGTCCTGTCTGAGAGAATATTGTAGTTAAAGTCATTCTTGATCCCATTGAGCCCTGCTCTCGTGTGACTCCCAGTCCAGATGGGAGGTGATAGGTGATAGGCGCTCAGCTGCACAAGGTTCTCCTCCATCCTCGCCCTCGAGGAGACAAAGAGTTCATCCTGTCCTCAGAGAAAGTGCACTTCCTCATCACATACAGTACAAACCACTGCACAAAGTACAGTTCATCACATACTGTACAGTACAAACCACTGCACAAAGTACAGTTCCTCATCACATACAAACCACTGAACAAAGTACTGTACAGTTCCTCATCACATACAGTACAAACCACTGCACAAAGTACAGTTCCTCATCACATACAGTACAAACCACTGCACAAAGTACAGTTCCTCATCACATACAGTACAAACCACTGCACAAAGTACAGTTCCTCTGTGGTGTGGGTGGATCTATATTCAAGAGTCCTCAACCCCACCCCCACGCTGAGTCTCCAATGTATATCCATATGTGCACGCACGCACATACACATACACATACACACACACACACACACACACACACACACATACACATACACATACACATACACACATGCATGCATGTATACATATCACGCACAGAGAAAAGTCCACTCAAAGTAGTTCTACATACACACACACACACACACACACACACACACACACATACACACATGCATGCATGTATACATATCACGCACAGAGAAAAGTCCACTCAAAGTAGTTCTACACACACACACACACACACACACACACACACAGACACACACACACACACATACACATACACACACACTCAGTTACAGTACCAGGGCTATCTCCTAATCAAAATATTGCTGACAGCACAGAGATGTCCCTGACATGATGGTGACAGGGCGGCCTTGCAAAGCATGCTGGGGGATTAAGTGCATGCAGAGCTGTCCGAGCCTGACAGTGCAACCAAGGTCACCGTGCACACAGGGAAAAAAATAAATAGAGCGAGAGAGAGAGAGAGTGTGTGTGTGGGGGGGAGCTTTGACAGGAATACGTATTCAACGGGCAGAAGGACAAGGTAGCTGGCTGTGGGCTCAATCGATTATGTGGCGAAGAGAGCAGGTACAGCATCAGAATTTAAATGACCACACTGAGGCATACTAGCCTTCCTACTGAGACCATGGTATTCACACACACAAACACCTACATACATACACACACACACACACACACACATGCGCGCTTTCTGTACACACAAACTCCAATCTTCTTTGTGTTTGTGGCTGCTATCAGTGGGCATTACTGCTGGTGCTGGGCACTGGAGCTTGGGATTGTGGGTAAGCCTGAGAGTGTAATGGGAGATGACGGCGCAGAGAGATCCCAGTTGAACTCCGCCGGCCCCTGCAATCGTCCCTGTCTCAGCCAATCACCATGCAGTCACAAAGGGGACAGCCACTGCTTCCATAGATGCGGCGAGTTGACTCTTTGTGTGTGTGTTGTGTGGGGGGACTTGAGGCACTACTGGGTGTGTGTTAATGCATGATGTATACGTGTGATTATGTGAGTTTGGGTTGATATTCAAACACTTGAGACACATTTACTTGAGTCACATGTGATTTCATATTTGTGGGAGTGTGTTAGTTTGTGTCAAACACACTTACGTAGTAGTGACATATTCTGACATGGTGTGCGTGTGTGCGTGCGTTCATGCGTACATTCGTGCGTGTGTCTGCGTGTACATACACCTGCACTGCTGTAGAAGGGGAGAGCAATGTCCGCGGTGAGCAGTGCAGTGCAGCAGGGTCTGCTTCTGAATGGACAGACACACTCCTCTCCCCTCAAGCCTCTCCAGGACAGAGAAGAGTGCAGGGGAGCAGCTCTGTGACCAGACTCCTAACACATAGAGAGGAGGAGGGGGAGGAGGGAGAGATGGAGGGAGAGAGAAGCCAAGAGGGAGAGAAAGAGGGCCAATGAGAGAGGGTAGGATAGAGGGAGGGAGAGGGAAAGAAGAAAAGAAGGAGAAAGGAGAGATGGATGGGTGGGCAGATAGGAGAGAGAAAGAATACAATACGCAGTGATTTTGCCAATAAAGAAAGAGAGAGAGAGAGAGAGAGGGGGGGGGGGAGAGAGAGAGAGAGAGAGAGAGAGAACACAAATAGAAAGAGTAGAAAAGAGAATAAGTAGAAGTGGGAAGTGTAGTGAGAAAACAAAAGAGAGAGAGAGATGGTGTGGTAGGGTTTGGCGAAGCTCTGTCTGCTGGTGCCGGGGCAGGGGAGTGCAACTGACTGGATCCGGCATGATGGATGGTGTGGGCCCACCCCCTTTACTTACACACACACACACACACACACACACACACACACACACACACACACACACACACACACACACGCGCAAAAAGAAGAAAGAGGGAGCAGAAAAAGGAGAGAGACAGTCCTGACAGAATCAGGTCGGTGGAGGGAGTGGAGCGCGCCAAGTGGGTTAGGAGAGGAAGGGGGGAGAGAGAAAGAGAGAGGGAGAGGGGGAAGAGAGAGGGAGAGAGAAAGAGAGAGAGGTTAAGAGGGAACCAGTGGTCACCACAGAGCTAGCAATCACACAACGCTACCCCAGAGGAAGACGGAGACAGGTGTGAAATGAGGAAAGATGGAGGGAGGGAGAGAGTGAGAGAAATGGAAAGAGAAATAGAGAGTGAGGGAGAGTGAGAGAGAGAAAGACAAGAGAGAGAAAGGAGGGAGCAGGTGAGAAGGAAGGATTGTCGTCCTCTGAAACATGCAGAGTTCCCTGTTGGTGTGCTCACTGTGCTCTCATGCCAATCTAAATCATCTCTCCTTCTCTCACACCTCCACTTTTATTTCTCCTTCCCTTCATCTCTTCATCCCTTTCTTTGGCTTCCCTTCATCCCTTCATCCTTGTCTCTGGCATCCCTGTCTCTCCATCTTTTTTAGCCACCTTCACCTTTTTGCCACCTTTCTTGAATTTCCCCTTGGGGATCAATAAAGTATCTATCTATCTATCTATCTATCTATCTATCTATCTATCTATCTAAATCCACATCCACTATCAGTCCAACACACATACTGTATTACAGCACATGGTCTTTATAGTGTCAGCTTCATTGGGAAAAGTGGCAAAATAACCTGAACCTTGTTTATTAAATTATTTTTTGCAAGAGAAACAGTGTGCAGTAGTCTCCAAGTACCTTGAAAAGTGGTGACACAAAAGCTGATGTACAGTGTAGCTTTATAGAGACCGTATATAAGCTACAGTATGAGATGGTGTGTAGCGGTATAGAGACTATATAAGTTATGAGATGGTGTGTAGCGGTATAGAGACTATATAAGCTATGAGATGGTGTGTAGCGGTATAGAGACTATATAAGCTATGAGATGGTGTGCTGAAGGTTATATAGACTATATAAGCTATGAGATGGTGTGCTGAAGGTTATATGGTCTATGGACCTTTTTCACAGCAGCCATTTTGACATTAAATATATGGCAGGCCCAAGTGTTATTAATGACATTCATTAAGGTTCTGATTCTGCTACACTTGAACTGAACAGAGACTTCACTAACATAATTAGTAACACCTGTGCTTGCCCCACTATTTCATGTCAAAATGGCCGCTGTGAAAAAGGTTCTGTTGAGCCCCCACCATCGACTTCAAGGCAGCGTGCTAGGGTTAGGGTTAGGGTTAAGTATCTTGTTAAGTCGACGATGGGGCCCAAAACACCATCAAGCGCGCTGAAAACTCAGTCTCTCTGCTGTGTCATCTAGGCCTGTCTGCTGGAGGGGGAGGGTTGGGTTGCCTGTGTTTAATGCTGAGCAATCCTTCTACCAAACACACACACACACACACACACACACACACACACACACACACACACACACACACACACACACACACACACACACACACACACACACACACACACACAGAGGCACTGTCCTCACCTCTCCCTACTCTGCCCAGAGCTGGGTGCCTCAGCCCACATCACACCAACACATCTGCTCAAGCACAAAGGACAAACAGCTGGGACACACACACACACATACAAAAGCAAGAGCGCACACACACACACCCACACCACACCACACCACACACACACCTGCCTAAACATGGACACAATGACCCAATCCGCTACCTCTAAAGCAATGATGTAAGGCTCAACAGGGATAAAGAGAGTGAGAGTGGTGTGTGTGTGTGTGTGTGTGTGTGTGTGTGCGTGTGTGTGTTAGCTTGTAAGCATATGTATTTGTGTGTATGTGTGGTGATGGCCTGTGTGTGTGTGTGTGTGTGTGTTTTGGGCTTAAACGTGTGTAATCCACTGCAGTGTGTGTGGAGGAAGCACACTGATGCGTGCTGCCGCTCCTGTCTGCTCGGCGTTAGCTCTCCAGCTGGGGCTGCCATCCTCATCCGACCGCTCCAGATCACATACTCACCAGAACTCTCCGCACACACTCACACTCACTCACGCTCTCCTCTACAACGCTCTCCCCTTCTCCTCATCACCTTAGCATCTCTCTTCTTGTCCTCCTCTTCCTCTCTTCTCTCACTTCTTCCCCTTACCTCTCCTTTTCTCCTCCCCTCTACTGTCTTTTCTCCTCTTCTCTCTTTTCTCCTCTCCTCTCCTCTCTTTTCTCCTCCCCTCTACTGTCTTTTCTCCTCTTCTCTCTCCTCTCCTCTCCTCTCCTCTCTTTTCTCCTTTGCCTTCTTCGTCTCTTTCTCTCTCCATTTACTCATCTTCTCTATTCTCAGTGCCTACATGTGCTATTCAGTGTGTGTTCAGTGTGCATGCGTGAATGTGGTGAGTGAGTGACTGAGTGAGAGTGTGTGTGTGTGACCTTTAAGGGGAAGCTGGGCAGAAACGCCTGGCTAGAGACCATCATGTATTAATTTTACTCTCAGCCCCAGTGGGGAGCCGGAATCACATTAAACACACACTCACTCATACACACACACATACAGTACACACACACACAGGGCCACACTAGCCACGCAACACAGGCACACAGCACCTGAGTGGCGTCATACAGTAGTCTCAGTGGGATGGAGTCATATTAGCTACATACACTGCACAACACAACACACACACACACACATACACACACACACACACTCTCTGCACCAGTGTAGTCCCCTGAGCTTGACATGCATACATATCTATCATGCGGGTGAATCATGCTCTTGTTTGGCAGACATCTTGAGCACATGTTTATGGCTGCTCTGTGATGTTTATTACTGAACTGACTCATGAGGGCTGTGCACTCCCTCAGCCACCTCTATTACGAACACATTCACACCATCCCTAACATTTATATATATTCATTTAACTGATGCTTTTTATTAATTTAGCTGACAGCCTTCTCTTCCTCTTTGACAAACTGGCTGCATTATGTGCTTTGCAAAAAAAAGTGTGTTGACTGCAAATGTGTATAAACCACAGTTTATTTGAAAACATTTAATTGTGTCACAAATGAATAGTATCCCATGTCAATCAAATCCACTATGTTTTGGGAAGTCATTAGTCTTAGGTTTATGATACTTACCATGTACCCCAACCTCAATCTTGTAGTAAATAGCAGGAGACAGTCAGAAAACAAGCGGGTATCACCAATACACATGTAAGACACACACACACATTAACATGAGGCTTAGTACAGGAGGTGATTAATTACACTGATGAGATTTACAGCTAACAGAAATACAACACGCTACAGTTACATCACAACATTGGAAACACTAGTACAACTTAATGACTATTACACATTATTGCATTCACACTCACTCTCGCACTGAATCATGGTAACTCATGGTAACATCACTCAGAGTAGCCCACCAATGTGACGATATGCTCACTGTGGCTTCTCACTCTTTCATGCCACTATCATTTCCATAAGACTCTACCACACAAAAGATATTGATGATTGAACTCACTCATAGGGTGAAAAATACAATACAACTGTTTCATGTGAGACTAAATCCCACACGGCTGTAGCACACATTAGTAAAGACATAACGTTAGGATGCAGGCTGCAACATGGCGAGACCCAGTATGAAACCACTTTCAAACGTTACCTGTGATTTGAGTGCTAAAGCATTTTCAAAGTTGAAAGAAGTAATGGGATCAGCATTTAAAACATAGAAGCCTAAGGGATCAACTACTACACCTCCTCCTGCACACAGTCAGACCAGAGATAGAGAGAGAATGAGCCACATATCGTTATTGAATTTAAGGAAGGTAATGATACTAAGGGTTGACCATGACAATAAAGGTAATTTGCAAGCATCAAAGTAAAAAAATATTATTAACAATTATTATTAATAATTATTTATCTAGTATCTAGCCTATACCTATACAGTCTCCTATGTATATCTAGCCCATACCTATACAATCTCCCATATTTAGCCCATACCTATACAATCTCCCATATTTAGCCCATATACAATCTCCTATATCTAGCCTATACCTATAACATCTCCTATATTTAGCCCATACCTATAACATCTCCTATATCTAGCCTATACCTATACCATCTCCTATATTTAGCCCATACCTATACAATCTCTCATATTTAGCCCATACCTATACAATCTCCTATATCTAGCCTATACCATCTCCTATATCTAGCCTATATATCTCCTATATCTAGCCTATACCTATACTATCTCATACAGAACTTAAAAAGCTCACTTGAAGTATTGCAAAGCCACATGCTGATTAATACATGATCTTTTTTGTGGATTGGTTGGTTTGCTGAAACCAAAGTAAAAAGTAAATGTTCAAATTATGTCTAGAAAAATTATGCCTTTTCAGATTGCAATTAAAGCACAGAAAAAAACATTTGATTAATGTGTTGTGTAATGCTTTTTTATATTTAGTTAATGTAATGAAACAGTTAATGTTTTCTTACCCTCTGGTAATAAACCTCAAATAAATTCAATTCACAAAAAAATGTTTCATGTTCTGATTATGTAAGACCATTTTTAAAACCAAACTGTGATTGCTTTTTTACTTGCAAAGTGGCTGTCAAGGAATGATGTGGTTTCAGCTCTACTGTCTGACTGTGCATTAAAAACACCAGTCTGATTTGTTTTGCTAATGTGGTGCCCCCAAGCTGCACGGCAAGACAGATACTGCAAGGAACATTGATCAGGACAAACACCATCATTTTAAGCATCGTAGCATGGTATATGCACTGGGGTGTCCAGGCCCGAGAACCACGGTGATTTTGGGCATTTTGACAGCCATATCAGTTTGTCAAATCAGCCCCATCCCCCACATGTCTATTTTGACCCTCTCTCTTGCCTCTGTGCTCATTTCATCTCTTTTCTCCTCTCTCCTCGTCTCCTCTCATCACTTATGCTTCACTATTGCATAATGATGCCTTTTCTAACGTCCCCTAAAAATCAGACCCCATTGCCCACAGTTACACTTTTCATCTCTTCTCTGGCCCTGCTCCCTCAGTCATCTCTCTCTCTCTCTCTCTCTTTCTCTCTCTCTCTCTCACCTTTTATCGGTCCCTCTTTTTCTTCACACTTTCAGTCTTTCTCCATCCCTCTCTCTGCGTCTGTCTATCTCTCTATCCCTCTTCCCAGTCTCTGCATCTCTGTCTCTGCCTGTATTGTGTATGTCTCTCTCTGTTCTGAACTCTCTCTATCTCTCTTTTTATCCTCTCTCTATCACTCTGTCTCTCTCTCTCTCTATCCTTCACCCTTTGTCTTCCTCTTACTCTGTAGTCTTGCACGTATATGAGCAAGAGACTGACTAATTAGAGTTTTATATAAAGCTTAGGAACAATTCTTCAGACTCAGCTTTTTCACTTTCAATTACAGTATACTCCCTCCCCTCATTTCTCTCTCTCTCTCCCCCTCAACTTTTTTTGGGGAAATGGGGGGGGTTCTCTGAAGCTGTAGCAGCCCCATCGATCACCTGAAGACATCTTGCAAAATAAGAGAAGCATGAGAGAGAGAAAGAGAGACAGAGACATAGACAGACAGACAGACAGACTGGCCCAGGCAGTTGGGTGGCTCAAATGAAGAGATGGTGGGAGTTATGTAACCACAGCAGTCCATCTCACTGTGTCCAGTGGGGGGAGGTGTGTGTGTGTGTGTGTGGTGCGGTGCGGTTTGGTTCGGTTCGGCATGCAGCAATGGGGGATGGGCAGTGATCGCGGTAGAGCCATCACTACTATATGCTGCTTATGTAATATTTTTCGCTCTGGAAGGAATCAAAGTGTCTCTGTGTGGGGACCTGTCTTTGCCAGGCGGCTGTGTTTTAGGAGGGCGAGGGCATCACTCCGCTGTCAAATAGCACTGAGCCTGCTTAGAGATTCAGTGCAGAATTGAACTGAACTGTCCTTGGCAGGAAAGGTGAAGTCATTAGAGATACTACAGACTAGACACTAGACAGGCAGTGGCACAGCACTGGACAGTCTGT
The DNA here is from genome assembly GCF_018492685.1 of Alosa sapidissima. NCBI lineage: Eukaryota > Metazoa > Chordata > Actinopteri > Clupeiformes > Clupeidae > Alosa > Alosa sapidissima. The sequence goes on along the minus strand of NC_055957.1, from coordinate 26,965,829 downwards.
GGATGACCTTCGTGTGTGTGTGTGTGTGTGTGTGTGTGTGTGTGTGTGTGTGTGTGTGTGTGTGTGTGTGTGTGTGTGTGTGTGTGTGTGTGTGTGTGTGTGTGCATGTATGGTTGTGTGTGAGTGTCTGCTTAGTATTAGCTTGAAATATAGTTCGGTGAGTGAGTGAGAATGTCACAGCCAGTCAGATGTGTGTGAAGGGACTGATGCTGGCCTGCCTCCAAACTGATGCTGCTTGTCTTTACTGCTGAAACTCAATTTTAGTACATCCAACATGAGGGCTATGATATATTTACTGAGAATGAAAAGCTTTATTGACATATTCAAAATAAGTTTCTCTCACTTTCTCGCTTTCTCTCTCTCTCTCTCTCTCTCTTTCTCTCTCTCTCTCTCTCTCTCTCTTTCTCTCTCACACTATCTTCCTCAGTGCAACATGATCAGCTGTTGTGATATTCTTTTCTTCCCACCCTTCCTTTTTGTAGAGGGCCCATCTCTTCCTGTGTTGGCCACCGAGCCTGGGAAAAGTGTTTCCATAGCAACAGGTTGCCATGGAAACTGGGTTACAGTACATGCCTCAGGCAAGCATGAGTCACTCTTTTGCCTTTTTTTTTTGGAGAAGCATATAGCATAAATAACATAGGCGATGAAAAAGATAGGAGTGGTTTTTTGGGGGTCTGGGACATGGGATGTTTATCTTTGTGAGAAAACTGCCATCTGGAATGTCAGGGTGTCTGTTTCTTTTGCCAGGGATTTGATGTCAGGGAGGTGAGCCAGTGGTATTGAACTTTTGCCTAATTTCATAACACTCGCACCATGGAGTTCATAACCATAGAGTTCACCATGGAGTTCATAACCATAGAGTTCACCACAGAGTTCCTCAGAGAACAGCAACTTCCTCCTCATAATGTTGTTTGTGTCCACAAGCAAAGACGATAAGCATTATTCTGGACATCACTTAATCAAGGACAACTACATTTATATTTACCATCTAAACATTTAATCTCCTGTATTTGAGCAGCATGTTATGACGGTGACATCAGAGTTCAAGTCATCAAGTCATCAAGTGATAAGACGTTTACAGTATTTCAAAGCTCCAGAGTTGGCAGCAACCTCCTCACTCCTTCTGAGAAATTACACTCCCACAGCCTTCTCTTCTAACCGGACCTTTGAAGGTCACTGTAAGTCCTGTGTGTATATGTCTGTGTGTGTGTGTCTGTGTGTGCGGAGAGAGAGAGAAATTATTGCTCCAAGGTTAGCCCTTTGTACTTATAATCCCAACAATTTGTCTGTCTGCTCTGCATCACCACTGCAATGTTATTTTTACCCCCAGAAATCAGTCATGTCAATTCCCACAAGAAGACGAAGCGAAGCGCTCAAGGGCAGTGCCGACTTAAAACGTTTTTCTGCTAATTAAATCAGCTGCCTTTATTTTCACTCTGTGTGTCTTTGCCACAAGAATCCCAGTAACACCGCTGGGGTCCATTATCCACACGTAATTTGAAGTAAATAAACGACAGAGTGGCGTTGCCAAAGCCCTTATTTGTTCCAGCACTTGATAGTTTTGTTTGAGTGGAAGGCATGCACAGAATGTGGAGGAGAGAAGGTGACCTCGACCTCCATCTTTAGCAACATGCACTTTTTTAGACAGTCCCGCTCAGAAAGAAGTGTTATAAAGCGTTACTTCCATATCTGACAGTGTATTAGCTGCATAGTGTATAAACCACACAGGATAGTGTTTTACAAAAGAAACTATGTGTTGACCACACCTGTGTATTAACCACAGTGCCCAATAGCCCAATGAATCAGAATCAGATTGTGTTCTTATCATAAAGAAGAATGAAGAAAATAAATGCAAGTTCCCTGCCTCTGTGTATCAGCCTCATAGCTTAAGAAATTTAGCTAGATCAATGTATACACCTCATTTAATAGGCGGGAAATTATGGTATACACAGCAGATGTGTCGTTATTTAGCAGATTCTCAGAACTCAGTTTGTGTGAACAGTGCAGACGGATTGGTCTTTCAGTATTTGGGGGTCATGCATTATGTTTGCATGGATTGGCATTCTACACCATGTATTAGCATGGTTATGTACAAAATATTTTAATTTTTCAAGTATACATCATAATTCTGCAGTATGCTGTAACGCCATGCTATGTCATGACACAGTTTGCTACAAAGTTATGAATATAATATAATATAATATGAAGTAATATACTGGTATATAAAAATATATAGAGTATATAAAGTATGATTTTACAGTAACTATGTATAATATACTGGATTTACAGTCCTGGAATACTATGCTCCCAGCAGATTTGCATCTGGTTGTCAGTATAAGCAAGTGTACAGGCGTTTCGCATGGCAGCCTGTGGCTGGGCCTCTGAGTTCCAGGGCAGGAGAGGGTGTAGGAGGAAGTTCTGCTAGGGTCTGTGAACACGACAGCAAAGCTTGGGAGAGATTTAGGCTTTGGCAGGCAGCATTGGTGTGAATCATATCAGCCAATCTGCTCAGTATTTTTTGTTGTTTTTGTGTGTGTGTGTGTATGTATTAGGAGACCAGATTGTGGCCTCCAATTGTTAATTATGAAAAATAACAACCGGGGGCATTTTTAATTACCCAGAGAATGGCAACACCCTGCGGTATGTGAGATGGCATCACCACCGTCCAGCATGCAAGTGTGTGTGCATGTGTAAGAGAAAGAGTGTGCATGGCCCTATGTCTCCATATACTGTATGTTTCTATGTCTGTCTGCATGTGAGTGAGGAAAACCCCTTTGTAACCAGTGAACGAGACACTCGTGGCCCAGCCAGTCAATGTTATCTTTACGTCACACCCACCATTGCATTGCATTATGTAACTAATGACCAGCACATTGACTAGTGAGAGCCAGTGTCCATCTATTATCAGCTCCCAGCTCCCTCACATACACAACCAATACAACTCTCCTCATAATGCTGCAGTATAAACAAGCTGACATTATTCCTCCATAATTTGCACACACACACAATCTTCCCTCGCCACCCTTTGGAACCTAGTGGTCACATTTCACAATAAGATTGGCCTCTTTGTGACAGACAGACAGACAGACAGACAGACACGCACGCACGCACGCACGCACGCACGCACACATTCGCGTCCTCTGCTGCCAAGCAGCCACTCGTGCGTACAGTGGCGTTCCTGCTGTGAAAAAACCCCAGTGGAGTAATAGTGAGTAGGGAGTGCACATGTGCCCCTGATATGGCATCTACAAGGGGAAGATAGGTAGTGGACCAGTTACTGTTACAGTGATTAGGAGGTTTTTTAGAGGTTTATTAGAGGTCTAGAGGGTTTTTAAAGGTTTATTAGATGTTCTAGAGGGTTTTTCAGAGGTTTATTAGAGGTTCTAGAGGATTTTTAGAGGTTTTAGAGGGTTATTCCCCTTCTTCTTGAGTAAGTGATTCATGCTGTCGGGGAGCACGTGAGAAATAAAGAGGCTGTGAGAAATTCAGTTCCCCTCATTTGCGTGAGAAACATATTGGAAATGAACTGAGTAGAGGGGTTGTCATAGCTTGTACAGCTCACATCACTACACACACACACACACACACACACACACACACACACACACACACACACACACACACACACAGACAGTCAAATGTTGTGAAGTGTAGATTACAGCTCTGCACGTGTTGCCCCCCTCCAACCCACGCTGTGTGCAACACCCTGCGGCTGGCGGTTGTAAAAATAGCATGTAAATACGGCAAATATGGCAAATCACAGGGAACCTAATGCATGTTGAAAAGTGAACACTCATCGAATCGGACGTGACATTTTAAGGTTACTGACCGTGCTGCAGGCCGAGTCTTTTTCTCTCACACATACTGTACTCTGTTAACCTCAGTCACTGCAGGAAAGCAGAAACAAGCCATGAACAGTGTTGGGCAAGTTACTTCAAAATCGTAATGTATTATGTATTACTTATTACTGTCATTTCAAAGTAATTTTTTACATTATAATATTACTGTCTCTGAATTGTAAGGCATTACACTACTATTGCATTACTTTTAAGTTACTTTCACCAAAATATCTAGAAATATGGATTTGCCATTCAAAATGCAGTTTATTACGCTCAATGCAGCTTGCTCTTCCAATGGAGGGAGATGTGGTATAGCATAATGACTGAGCTAGGCTTAAGGCTAACAACAGTAGAATGCAATAGGCACAGTGCTCATGATGCAATACAAGGAACAATCACACAGAACAACAGTCAGAATTTTGTTAAAAACCGACAAAAGGTCAAAGTCTGGTAAATTGTGATAGAAATACTGTAACTTTAAGGCCTAGTCCTACTCATTAAAATCAATAGAGAGCCTACTGTATTGTAAATCAAAGCTTAAAGGAACCGTATGTAAGATTGTGGCCAAAACTGGTACTACAATCACTTTCAAATTACTGTAGAGCGGTGTATCCCCTTCCCCTCCCCTCTGACTGGCAGAGTTGGTAACCGGATGCCGAAACTCTACTGACTTTGTGATTAGTAGATAGGTGGAGGGTGGTGCATTAGGCCAAAACACAACATGACAACATCAACATCAGTTGAGGGCTGCAACTTTACTTTTTAAATGACAATATCCTGGCCAGACTACTGTTGTCAGTGATATAAGTATTTGAAATGAACATGATTTCTTAATGTCTAGTGACATATCAGGGCAATTTTATGATGAATTGAAATACATTTTTTACATACGGTTCCTTTAATAAAGACATGTCAAGATGGTGGCCTGCTGGCCATTTCGGTGCCAGTGAGTGGCTTTGAGTGAGTGACATTTAAATGATAACTCAAACACCTAAAGTAAAATAAAAGGCCTTTTATTTACAGACCATTACTGTGTGTTTTTAAGCATTAATTTCTGAAGAAATGCTGTTTTACTTATAAATGGTGAACTGTCACTTTAAGAGCATTGATCTTTACGTTGTCATAATGCCCTTTTGCCAGCTCTTGTTAACAAGCCTTATTTGTTTGAGTTACATTGATAGCACAGTATTAACACGCACAATGTTAAGTTGTTTTAAGCCGCCTTCATTGCTTTGGAAATGGAAGTATGCAATGACATGTTACTTCACATTTCGTTTTGCGAATACAAGTGAATTATGAGCCTGGTATCCACCTATCTATCAGCTATCTGAATGGAATGTGTTTCAGTCGACTCATGTGCTTCATGTAGCCTAAATGCTTGGAAAACGAATGATTGAAGACCCACCAATTCTAGTACTATTGAGAGAACCCAAAAGGTATCAAACTTGCATATAACATCGTGTTATATGCATTTTGACATTGTAAACATTATTGATGAAGAGTGAAACGCAGTTTGCAGTAAAGCTACTATTCATTGGTTACATTTGGGTGCCCCCTCTGTCCTTTGGTGCCCAACGCAAAGTGCGTGATGCGCGTGGTGGGAGCGGTGTCACTGCCAGGCTACACAATCTTTTTCTGCATTTCTATCCCTTTATTCTCTTTAATTCAAGTTCACAGCACAGCTGACATGCACAACAGCATAGTTTGTGTTTTATTTAAGAATCAAAAAGATTAGCGTGGCACTACTTTAGATGTTTCATTAAATTACTTACGTGCTATTTCGCAAGGCATAGAGCGATCTTTCGGTTTCGCACACAAAGTGCACTAACTATTATGTTCTTCATAGCCTTGTCTCTGACGAGCTGAAAATAATGAGCCTAGGCTTATGTCCATCCCGCAAATAGAGTCTGCCTGCGAGTCTGCTGCAGCCACAGTCATCTTCAACCAGTATCAGGAGACAACGTTTTACTATTTTGCGCGGATTTTTTCTCCTCTGTTGTTCTCGCGTGGTGTTTGCAAATATGTATCAAAACAAAACACCACTTAATTTCGGGTTAAATGCATTGTAACGCGCGTTACTGAAGTTTGTACCGAGTAAAATATTACTTTTTTGTAATGCCTTACATTACCACGTTACCGCAAACAGCAATATATTACAGTAATTACATTACTTTTGTAACGCGTTACACCCAACACTGGCCAGAAAGGAGCTTAAAGTACTGTTTAAAAGCACTTTTTCTCAAAGCAATCCTTAGTTGTTTTGCACTCTGATTGCAGTCATTTTGTTAGACAGTACTTTTGTTGTGTTGCTACAGTATGTTCTGACTTTGAACTACTGGTTACACTTTACTTGACAGTGTTGACATAAGAGTGACATGACACTGTCATGAACATGTCATACACAAGTCATAAATGTTTATGACATAACACTTCTGTTATTAAGTGACATTCTGTTTTTGTCATAACAAGTTAGGGTTTAGGATTAGGGTTAGGGTTAGGTTTAAAGTTATGGTTAGGGTTAGGTTTCATGTGTCATGACAGTGTCATGTGTTCATGACCGTGTCATGTCACTCTTATGTCGATACTGTCAAGTAAAGTGTTACCGAACTACTACTTTTAAAGCACATTCCCTGAAGGCCCTTTCTCTCAATTTTACAAGTTCCTGAGAACTTTATTTTTTTGTATAATTCCGTTGTTTTTGCTTCTGTCATGTTTAAATGAGTGGCGCGTCTCAAGGCATCCTAGTTGTGCTCACGCTGCTGTGTTAGTAAATGGATTTCGTAAGCAGGACAGTGTTGCCCAGGTCTTTCAGGGCCCTGGGAAGCCCTGCCGTTAAGGTCAATCCAAGTCAGTGGGCTAATACTGTTACGGACTCATGGCACTTCTTGAGCACTTTGGAACATTCCCAGTGGTGGAGGAAGTACTGAAACTCAGTACTTAAGTAAAAGTACAAATACACAGAGAAATATTTACTTTAGTAAAAGTAAAAGTACCTGCTTTTAAATGTACTTTAAGTATTAAAAGTAAAAGTATTTGCATAATGATTTATTCTCTTAATATATATATTCTAAAAGGAAAAATCAGTATGGGCTGTGGCATTTTAATTAAGCTAGTTTTAGGTTATACTCGACTAGATAGTTTTAAGTTAATGCAATTGTGCTTACCATCTGTGGCCCAGTTTACATTCTGACCTACAATTCTAGAGACTGTAATTCTGGTTATCTACTAGTGTGATCTGCTGAGTAATATCATTCAGCAAAACACGAGAGCCTGAAGTTTAACGGGGTAGACAAGGGAAACGTCGGGTGGATCGTAATGCCAATTATACTGATTGAACAGAAAAGTTGCTGAGAAAGGTGTCTTTATGATTAAGTTCAGTTTCACTTGCGCAGACGCATAGACATTGAATGAGCGCTCACGTTACTACCCCCCAATTGTAGGCTATGCATCTTTATTTAATCACACACAATTAAGGAATATTTCCTAATCTGGAAAATGTTACGTTTTTTCCGGCCACCGGTTCATTCAATAGTCTACCATTCATTTGTGCCGCAAATGATCAGACGTGTGACAGAAGCATGGGCATAGCCTGTAACTTCGCTGATCCGCGGATAGCAATCTCATCGGAGAGGAGGCCCTAACGCTGCAGATAACAGACAGAGAAAGGCACAGAACACAGTTGCATGTACAGTGTAGCCATGGGTCTGGTGAATATAGCCTACCGAATGCAGATGGCTACAAGCTCACGCTTTGCCTGGTCTAGACTAGAAGCTTATGTTTCTAAGAATGCACGTAGCGCTCCAGAATCTTTGGTAGCAACCCCCCGGTAAAACAAACGTGTTTGTCAAAGAGAAAAAAAAAACTGATCATAAAATGTATCGTAAAAAGAAACGATGGTGTTGTAGAAATGTAGCAGAGTAAAAGTACAGATAATTGCTGTAAAATGTAACGAAGTAAAAGTCAAAAGTATGCACTATAAATTTTACTTAAAGGAACCATATGTAAGATTGTGGCCAAGACCGGTACTGCAATCACTTTCAAATTACTGTAGAGCGGTGTATCCCCTCCCCCTCCCCCCTGACTCGAGGTTGCCAACCCCGATGCTGAAACACTACTGACTTTGTGATTAGTAGATAGGTGGAGGGTGGCGCATCAGGCCAAAACATAACATGACATGACAAAACACAACATCAACATCAGTTGAGGGCTGCAACTTCACTTTTTAAATGACATTATCCTGGCCGGACTACTGTTGTCAGTGATATAAGTATTTGAAATGAACATGATTTCTTAATGTCTAGTGACATATCAGGGCCATTTAATGATTAATTGAAATACATTTCTTACATACGGTTCCTTTAAGTAAAGTACAAATACGTGGAAAATTTACTTAAGTACAGTAACGAAGTATTTGTACTTCGTTACATTCCACCACTGAACATTCCACACCTTGCACTAAACAAAGGTGCAGGAAAGACCAGGAGTTCACCTCTTTTGTTGTTGTTGCTGTTGTTGTTGTTGTTGTTGTTGTTGTGGGGAAATCGACTGCATTGTGCCAACAAAACACTTGTCCGTGGCCAACCCCTAGAGAGTATTGTAAAAGAGTAATTCAAACTTGCGCAGAGCTGATACTTTCAAATGCAGGACTGTGCTAATATAATTTACTGTGTAGCCCTCTATCAGTCACTGAACATGTTCTCTTGTTCCCAGTGTGTGGTTTTTAGGAGGTCCAAATTTAAGCCTAGTCTTTGTTATTCATTAATGCTGCATTTCTAAGAGTGTTATAATCTGCGTCTTTCCTAAAGTTAATTGCTGATGGCTACCACGTAACCCCCACGGCTTGTTTTCCCCCAGCGGCTGGTTTCTGAAATGTTAATTATGCAACGTCAGATTTGATGACCAGTCTAAGCTCTTGCAAAACCCTCATGGTGTAGCCCCACTCCCTAGTGGTCTGTGTTAGCCCAACATGCCTCTTATATTACTCCGTGTCTTACCTAACATAGGGCTCAGCGCTCATCACAGGCTAGCCTCTGGGTGTCTGCGTGAGTGTTTGTATGTGTGTTTATCTGTGAGTGATACAATTCCATGACCATTAAAGTTCCCTCCCACACACACACACACACACACACACACACACACACACACACACACACGTTGGACTGGATCCCATGGGTTCCTCTTGCCAGACTTTTTAATCCCATGTCACTTGACTCCCATGTCAGGTCCAAGGACGTCAGGGAGCAGTAGGTTAGCGAGGCCCGTTTGGGGGGAGGGTGTCCGGCGGGGGGGTTTGGAAAATACGTTCCATGTGCAGTCAGAGAGGGGAACCCCACCGGCTCTCCCTAAAAAAAGAAAGGAGGAAAAAAAAGCGAAAGGAAAACAACAGATATGGAGATCGAGAAGAAGAGTGACGGGCCTGAGTGGGACAGTTCACACGCCCACCCCCCCACCCCCGGGCTCCAAACATAGACACTTAATCTGTTAAAGGCCCGAAATAGTCCATCAGTTCTGGGGGATTAGGACAGTGGGAGGAGGCGTCGGGGAGGCAGCGACAGCGTTTAATTGGTGGCAGGCAGGAGTTAGCACGCTTCCGGGCGGCTTGTGGCCATATTCGGGGCCGTTTGGCGCAGTCGGCAGGATGCCCAACCAGCTAGCAGGCCGGCTGCTATGTTTATACCATAGCATCTGAGAGGAACCCTGATTCCCAGAAAGAGTTTTCCAAACAAACTTGTCCACACAGATACATGCCCGTACACACACAGCACAGAGAGGATGCCTCACATGACTGATATTCCATATTCTCTCACGCTCACACACACACACATACACACACGCAGAACACTTCACATAGATCCAGCGGTCCTTGACACTGATGGTCTTGCTGTTGGCGGCGTTGCTGATTCGTCAGGCATGTGGAAACTACATAAACAGGAGAGGGAAAGCATTAGATACAGTGTAAATCCTGTTAGATCTTTGCGGCTTCTCTGGAAAACATGTCACACGGCTGGTCTCGGCCCCAAATATAGCAATGACCACTAGCTAATCAGAATGATCACTCAACGGTTTACACAGTTTAGAGTGTTATTTCTCCAACCACCTCACCAGAGTCTTCCCAAGTTGGGAGCCCCTTACTCAACTGCACATCAGGGCATACAAGAGATTTTGTCTGAACCATTACACAGACACTCTACAGAATCAAACTCCGCTGCTTCTAACTGGTAGCAAGTGGTATGTGTGTGTGCGCGTGTGCGTGTGCCTGTGTGTGTGGCGTTTAGCCCTTCCCTCCACTGAGCACATACTCCTGCCACTTCACACGGTCACGCCTCTGGCCCAGTTGTGGCACAGCTCTGGCCCAGGAATGTCTATGTCCCTCGGTCTTAGGCCCACGTCTCTCTCCCACTCTCTCTCTCTCTCTCTCTCTCTCTCTCTCTCTCTCTCTCTCTCAGCTAATCTGTGGGTCAGGATTAAGGTTCATGAGAGTCTAGGAGCCATGTTAAACCCATGTCTTTTGAGACTTGTTGTCTTTTTTTTCAAAAAGTAGGAAGTCCCCCCCCCTTTGCTAATGCAAAGTTGACTTCTCTGGAAAAGAAGGGGGGTGGTTGAGAAATTAGAAAAGTTTCCTGAAGTGTCATTCTCTGCTTGGGTGACCTCCAGCGTTCTGTGGAAAGAGTTATTTTTACTCATTCCTCTATATTTCCCCCTGCCTTGAAAACCTTTGCAGTGTGTGCGTATGTGTGTTTGTGTCTGTGTCTGTGTGTTGCCCAAATAAGCCGCTTTGAGTGATGGCTGACTTTTGCCCTGTGCACCATCAGATGACTGATACTTCAGCAGCCCAAGTGAGTCACTTTCACATTCGGATGGACCACAGCTGCTTTTCACGAACCACCCAGCGAACAGACCGCATTTGACTTCTAGCTTCCCCGTCTCACCATATCTCTCTGTGTGTAGGCAGTGATCTGATGGGCCCCATATCCTTCAGAGACTGCAGGCAGACACTCCCCCCTCCATCTTTCTCCCTCTTTCTCTCTCTCTCACTCTCTCTCTCTCTCTCAGTTTCTCTCTAGAGTTTGTTTTTGCCCTTTTCCGCTCCGAAGGTCCTGTGTCCAAACAGCGCTGTTCAAAGGGGTCATCTCCACACTCGCTCCTGGCAGCCTGGAGGCAGAGGCTCGGAGTCTCAACACTGAACACTCACACTCCCGGAACACACTCTGAAAGCTTCCTACGGAATTAGGACCACACACACACACACACACACACACACACACACACACACACACACACACACACACACACACACACACACACCTCCCCAAGTAGAGAAATGTACCACTTTTCTCTCTGCACTTAGAGGTGACATTTTGATTCTGCCAGTACTTCCAAAGGTCACCAATATTGGTATATAACTGGTATCTGATATTCAAATTGTGTGTGTGTGTGTGTGTGTGTGTGTGTGTGTGTGTGTGTGTGTGTTACCGTTTGACCTTGCAGTTTAGTGGAGCCCTCCCACACTACTGCCACATCTGTTCCCATCAGCCTAAGTAGCTGTGGCTAATGTCTGTGCTCTCTTCTACAGTGAGGGTCTCTACACACTCCTCTGCATGCTGGGACGGCTATTTCAATCTCACGTGCAGCCCACTCCAGCGGTGCCCTTGTCCAGGCCGGCCGTCAAGCCTCCTGCTAATGAAGGCTTATATTAATGTCCCAAAGCAATGGGACCTTCCCAGCAGTCCCAGAGAGGTCAGGTAGAGGAGAGGAGAGCATCCCCATGCACCCCCCCCCCCTCTCTCTCTGTCTTAGCACAGTGGCCTATACAGTATATGGCTCCCCTCATGTTTTGTCTGGTGGTGGACTCTTGACAGCTTCCCCAGTGAAAATAGCACCAGAGAGTGTGAACAAAAACCAGGACTACTTTTTGGGGGGTGTCAGAGAGGTGCTGCTGCCTCAGCACTCCTCTCCACCTGTTGCAGCCAGGAGTGTGTGTGTGTGTGTGTGTGTGTGTGTGTGTGTGTGTGTGTGTGTGTGTGTGTGTGTGTGTGTGTGTGTGTGTGTGTGTGCGCTGTGGTGGCAGCCGTGGCGACATGTCCCATGGGCAGCCTGGAAGCTTGCAGACACACTGGCCCACTTCCCCACTGCCTGAACACTGAACCACACAGCTGCTGAACCACATAGCTGCCTCTACTGCTGCTGCTGCTACTGCTCCACCCCACCGTCAGTACTGCTGCTGCTACTGCTCAACCCCACCGTCAGTACTGCTGTTGTTACTCCTCAACCCCACCGTCAGTACTGCTGCTGCTACTGCTCAACCCCACCGTCAGTACTGCTGCTGCTACTGCTCAACCCCACCGTCAGTACTGTTGCTGCTACTGCTCAACACCACCGTCAGTAGTGATGCTGCTACTGCTCAACACCACCGTCAGTAGTGATGCTGCTACTGCTCAACACCACCGTCAGTACTGTTGCTGCTACTGCTCAACACCACCGTCAGTAGTGATGCTGCTACTGCTCAACCCCACCGTCAGTACTGCTGCTTCTACTGCTCAACCCCACCGTCAGTACTGTTGCTGCTACTGCTCAACACCACCGTCAGTAGTGATGCTGCTACTGCTCTACCCCACCGTCAGTACTCACTCACACACATTCTCTCTCTCTCTCTCTCTCTCTCTCTCTCTCTCTGTCTGTCCTTCCCACTCTTCTCACACTCGGTATGGTCCTCTTTCCCTCCCTATGTGTCTCTTTCCCTCTGCATCTCTTACAGGTCTCTTTTCTCAGTTCATGTGTTTCCCAGTTCATGTGTTCCCCATGTGACTGAATTAGCACAGTGACACTAGAGCACCTAAAATATGTTTACTCGGTTAAAACCAGTCTCTCCCTCTGACACACACAAACACACTCAATATGTTGCTCATAGTCGCTCATACCCTCTCTCTCCCACTCGACAAAAACAAATACTCGCATGTGCCAAGCCACACACGCATACACTCAAACATGTATTCTCTCTCTCTTTCTTTTCTCTCTCTCCTCTCTCTCTTTCACGCATGCATGCTTGGGGTAAATCAGCAGACCTCTTTTTGCCTGGCACGTGCACACAAACACATGCCAGCAGTCTCTTCATACCCCCACTTGCCCAGCGCGTGTGTGTGTCTCTGGGGCATATCTCCTCTCTGAGAGGTAACCCCCGCCCCTCACCCACCCCTCATCAGCTGCCACTGACATTGACACAATTGTGAAACACTGTCAGGATGTAATTGAATTACATCACATAAAATGTACTCACCATCAAATTGGTAGGCTCTTCATAACTGGAGCGATGCAAAGTAACAAAGAAAGTGTAATAATAGATGATCCTGTGGCTGGCTGACCTTTTACCTTTGGAAGCTTTTATCTCAACAGATAAAACTCGAGACTCAAGAGACAGTGGTAAACTGATGACATACTATCACTACAGTTGTTGTCGTTTTGTGCTTGTAGTTTTAGTTTTATTTGGGGCAACCCTCCTCTGTAGGTCAAGTGCATGGTTTGCTCTCGGCTGTAAGCCCAGTGTTGTGTCGGTACAGGCGGAGGAAGTTTGCAGACGGGGGGCCTCTGCTGATCCCACGTTTGCAGTGTTGCAGTCGGTTAGCTGTCTCTGTGCCGCGCGGAGGTGTGTGGTGGGCAGCAGAGGACCCCAGTGGGACTGATGCAGAGGGCTGCTGTGGACTCCAGCAAGCGAGGAGGAGAGGAGGAGAGGGGAGGGGAGGGTGTGTGGGGGTTTGTTTCTCACACGTGCTGTGAAGTCTCTGCTGGGAGAAGGAGGAGGAGGAGGAAGGTGGGAGGAGGAAGAGGAGGATGCGGGTTACATGCTGCTGGGGGATGAGAGAGAGGAGGTGGCACACAGATGCATGCTTGTGTTGATGAGGCAAAGGCAAAACACATACACACACACACACACACACACACACTTTTCCCCTTGTATGTATATATATATTACAAGTAATGTAGTGTTCAGTAGGGTTGATATGAGGATGTATACAGTCATGGAACACACGCTGATACACATACAGGTATACGTATCACAAGTCTGACTTAAATGATAAGATGTATGCCATCAGGGCAACACACATGCTCTTTAAGAAGCACATTCCTCATGTCAAGAAGTGGCATGCACTGTGTGCCACCATAAAATATGTACACACACACGTGCGCACACAAATACACACGCACACACGCATGCGCATGCACATGCTAAAGCATACATGACCGTGCAGTGATGTGGTTGAGCAGGGTGGTCTCACGTATCCCCACCCACACAGAGACACGTGCTGTGCAGCAGTGCATCATATACAGTATCTCTCTCTCACACACACACACACACACACACACACAGACACACTTTTGATGTGGCGTGGGGGGGCGGGGGGGGGGGGGGGGTTGAAAGCAATTCTGGCTGTAGGTTAGGTGAGGAGTTTGTTAATTAGAACAGACGATTCTGTCAGAGCCCTACGGAGCTGTTTGGGAGAAAGAAAAAAGGGAGGAGAGGAAAAAAGGAGGAGAGGAAAAAAGGAGGTGAAGAAAGGAAAGCAAATAAGACAGGAGTTATTTCTGAAGCTTAAAAAAGGGGTAAATGTGTTGGAAAATCTGCTGTGTATGTGTACAAGTCCTCTGGGGGAGGATGCGGTTGCTGAATTTAGACACGCACCAATAATCAGCTCCACTGTCAGCCTTTGAACACAAAAAGAGCTGAAGCCTGAACAACCCAAATAAGGCAAGGCGATACAAGGCATTCCCCCCACCAACACACACACACACACACTCAGAGAGGTGCAGTCCAAAAGGTAACATGCGTGAACCAGACGCATGCTGTAACTGAACTGTTTTCTGCTGCAAAGCTACTCAAATAGCGCACAAAATTACCCTGATATTACACCACTCTTTCCCTCTCCCTCACACACTCACTCTCACACACTCTCTCTGTCACACACACACATGCACACACACACGCACACGCACACACACGCACACACACACACACACACACACACACACACACACACACACATTATTTATATACACACATGGGCACATTGTTTCATCAGGCAGTGGAGCTTTCCTTCTAAAAATATCTTAAACTATTTAGCCTTTCCATTCCCCCTCCCTAATAGCACAGGGTTTACATCTGCAGATGCTAAGAGAATATCCACCCTTTAATAAACAAAACTTTGTTTTATCATTCGGGAAGGCTTGACCCAGATTGAGCTTAGTTTTCTCACTCACGCGCACAACTTCCCTAAAACTTTGGTCACCATGGCAACTCCCAATCTGAGACAGTGCGAGACGTGATACTGGGGAGAACTTGTGTGCCAAGTCATTCGAGAAGCCCAGAGCCTGCTGCATGCTGGGTCTTTTCTTTCTCTCTCTCCTTTTCTTCCACTGCCTCTTCCTCTTCTTCTTTTTCTTCCTCTTTCAGTGCTCTGGTTTTTTCCGCTTCTCTGTTCCATCCTTTAGTTTCTGGGGGAAAAAAACGCCTCTTTTGCTCCTTCTCCGTTTCCAGCTTGCTGAAATTGACAGGGAGCCTGCTAATTAGCCCAAGTCTACAAGCCCAGGCGGTCAGCAGGACATAGCCAGAGATGGAGACTCAATGGCGCCCCACAAACGTACTGGCTGTGTGCAGGGGACATTTGGGTTCCATATTTGTTTGGGTTTGCCGCTATCTGCTTGAGAGCGTCCTTGCTACATGCCGCAGTCATGGTGGTGATAGCAGTACAGGAAGTCAGTCTCCCTTTGGCTCGCCCTAAGAGGATTACTTAGAAATGGACCTGATATAGATGACCTATTGACACAAACGAGAGAGTGAACCTGATTTTACATGCAGACACTCACACATACGTCTTCTGTGTTCTCACCTACCCACATAATCACACCCTCAACCCTCTTTACATTCTGAGGGAGGGATGCAGCGTGTGTGTGTGTGTGTGTGTGTGTGTGTGTGTGTGTGTGTGTGTGTGTGTGTGTGTGTGTGTGTGTGTGTGTGTGTGTGTGTGTGTGTGTGTGACTTTGATGTATAATTCACATTGTGTGCAGGCACTGGTGCCAATGCTGCAGCTCCTCTACTCCACCCTTCCCTCTAATCGGCTGAGGTGCTTCTGTCCGGAGCCATACAGACGACTCTTCCTCCGTCCACTCATCCACTCACTTAACCTTCCAATCCCTTTCCCTATCCACCTCTCCTTACCCCTCCTCTCTCCACACTGGCCCATTGTGGACCCTGAGCCTTATCTGCGTCTGAGAGAGGCCTCTTTCCCTCCTATTCTCTCTCTCTCTCTCTCTCCCTCTCTCTCCCATTCTCTCTCTCTCTCCCTCTCTTTCCCATTGTCTCTCTCTTCCTCTCTCCCATTGTCTATCTCTCCCATTCTCTCTCTCTCTCTCTTTCTCTCCCTCTCTCTCCCATTCTCTCTATCTCTCATTCCCCCCCGCCTCTCTTTCTCTAAAACCCACAGCACTTGCTCTGCTTTTTAGTAAGAGTGCCTGCAGATCCAACAGAGACAGAGGCACAGAGGAGGCCTGTTTTGTTTTTGTCTTTTCTGTTTGGTTTGCTTTGTTTAGTCTCGTCTCATTTCATGTTTTGTTTGTGTAAATTCCTATGTCTTTGCTTTTTTGTCCAGTTTGGTTTTCAGGTCCGTTAAAGCTATGTGGGGTTACTCTGTGGGGATGCACCTTGCTTAAGATGGCCCTTCTGGAACCCCAAACCCCCTCCCCACTCCCGTCCCCATCTACACTTGGCACGTGCCGTTTTATGAGAGATGGGGGGGGGGGACTCCTATGTGCCAGCTTCAAGCTGTGGTAGTAGCACAGTACGAGGCTGCCCTACATGGCACTGTAAAAATGTCGCTGTCACAGTTTGCTCACGCTGCGTGATACAAGCTGGATGCACGGCACGTCGAATGTGACCTAAATCGCCATGTTTTATTGATGCCATTAAGATGCAGTGGCACAGTACAGCTCATGTATAGTGAAAGAGCCTCCAAAAACAAGCTAGAGGAGAGAGACAAAGAGAGAGAAAGGGAGAAAGCTGGGGGGGGGGGGGGGGGGTGTTGTGTTGGCAGTATATCCTGTGTGTGGTTGGTCTGCACCAGGGGCTTAAAGGAGATGTCCTGCCATGTGAGCGATGGTCGGTTGTTTCAGAGGAGGCGCTTGGAGAGGATGGAGAAGCGGAGAAATAAAGAATCCCAAAGCAGGCTGCTGCTCCTGGGCCGCAGGGGACAAGAGGGGATCTGCCTCGTTAAGAGTCCCCAGTTGGCACAGAGGCTGCACTCTTTTCCTTTTTCCCTTACAATCTTTCTCTCTCTCTCTCCCTCTCCCCCCTTTCGTCTTCTTCCCTCTTTCTCACTCCCTCCTCTCTCACTCCCACCCTGTCTCTCTCTCCCTCTCTCCCTCCCTCTCCTCGCCATCACGTTTCCACGTTTTCCTGCCTCCACATGTCACGCTGCAGGGGATGCGTGAGGTGAAATGGAAGAGAAAGGCAGACGATTTCACATTCACGCTTCGCTCTCTCTCCGAGATGGAGTGCTGATCTGCAGAGAGAGAGAGAGACAGAAAGAAAGAGAGAGAGAGAGAGAGAGAGAGAGAGAGAGAGAGAGAGAGAGAGAGAGAGAGAGAGAGAGAGAGGTGGGTGGTGGCGGAGGAGGATGGAGGGTGGGTGGATAGAAGGGAGAAAGAAGCGCTGTGCACTAGAGCTAGGGAAGAAGATGAAGGGAGAGAAAGAAAGACTGGATGAGAACGAGAGAAAGAAAAAATGACCCAAATAAAACATGCTGTTGCCTTCAGGGCTCTCGGTGTGTTTTCTGGAGCCCGACCACAGACAGAGGGAAGGTGGCCAGGCCTGTTTCACTGAGATAGAGCTGTGGGTGTGTGTGGGTGGGTGAGTGGTTGTGTGTCTGTCTGTCTGAATGTGGGTGAGTGACCAAGTGATTGTGATGTGTTTGTGTGTCTGTATATGAATGCGTGTCACTGTGTGCGTGCACGTGAGTGTGTACAGGAAGATGGTCGTGACTCGGGTGCCCAAATACTAACCCCTCCCACCGTGACCCACTAAAGTCTGAGTGACTTGCTTGAGTTTGTCAGCAGCTTTGAAGTGCACTGCAGCTTGAAGCTCAGCAAGGGGAGCACAGCAACAACAACAACAACAACAACAGCAGCAGCAGAGAGCGCACTAGATAGACTAGTCATGTCATAGCCCCTCTCCTGCTCAGCTGGCTTCCAGGGGTTTACGAGGACGCTGGCCTCACAAAAATCCAAAAAATCCAACTTCTGCCAACACATTACCATCAATTCAACTCTGACAGCCTGGTGGAAAACAAACCAAAACCATCACAAAATCATCACTAGCACTAAACAGGTACACCCCACTCTGGCACAATCCAGTGTTCACATTACAGAATAAACCTTTTCACTTCTCCACATGGGCACAAAAAGGAATCTCACATCTTCACCACATGTTTGACAACCACCAATTCATGTCATTCAATACACTGACACAGAAATATGGGATTGGGAGAGAACAGTTCCTTCAATATCAACAGCTTAAAGTTAAAATGAAAGAAAAAACAAGCCTCACCAACAACACATTACAACCATCTGAACTTGTAGAAAAACTTATGAAAATGAATAACTTCAAAAAATTAACCTCCCAGCTATATACACTGATCACAAACCTAAAAACAACAATAACACTCCCAATAACCAAGTGGGAAAATGACTTGGTGTTCTCTCCCAACCCTGATTATTGGGAACAAATCTGCAATAACACATTTTCCATGATCACTAACACAAACCTACAGCTTATACAGTATAAAGTCATTCATAGATCTCACATCACTCAAAGTAAAATGTTTAAAATGGGCTTAACCAACACAGATATTTGTTCACAATGCACTTTAGGTAGCACAGACAACTATCTGCACACCATGTGGCTCTGTCAACCTGTCCACTCTTTTTGGGTCACAATCACTGAGGCACTCTCTACCATCCTGGACTCCAGAATCCCATCATCTCTAACACTCTGTCTTCTTAATGACATTTCTGAAATCCACATTACGCAACACTTCAAAAACCCCTTGCTCATCTCTCTAACTGTCGCTAAGAAAGTAGTCCTCCAAAACTGGAAATCAAAGAAATCATGCCATATCAGTCACTGGAAACACTTAATCACAGAATATATTACAATAGAAAAACATCATGCACATAGAGAGAAGCAAATGTCAGCCTTTGAAAACACCTGGTCCCCTTTTCTAATAGGTTTTCATAATAGTGTCATCTGTTGTGGTCATTTTCAGGACTTTCGTCCCGGGTAGAGATTTTGGCACACATCCCACGTTGTTCAATGGGGTCATATTAGTCTATAACAGTTAAGATATTCTCCGCTAAATGAAGTGCATACAAATCTTACCCAGGACCTAGACTATCCGAAGAGGGGGGGTGGTGGTGGGCCAAAAAAAAAAAAAGGACACTGGCCTCACAAAGATAGAGAAACTCTAAGGGGCCTATGTTGTGGCTTAATACTAATGATAAAAAATAATAAGTAGTAGTTGTTATAGTTATAGTATTAGTAGAGGTAGTTTAATTATATATTATATATTCATTTCTGTAGTGCTTTTCTAGGCAATCATACAGTATGTACACATTTTCATTGTCAAAGCATGGTTTGTCTGGCATTTAATGTGACCGGCTACTCTCAGCGTGGCCTTTTTGGTGGATGAGTTGAGCTAAGTTCCGGAGCAGAGGTTCATGATGATGGGTAGTATAACCCAGCTCCATCCTCACGGGTACAATAAGAGCAGTTGTCTGTGTACAGCTCAGTACAAATGGGCCAAACGGCCCACTGAAATACCACCATTTGCTTTTAGCCATAGAGGCACAATCTTAAGAGGTATGTCAAAACGGGGGGATAATGATCGTAGTTGTAACAGTTGTGATTTTTTTTCTTTTGTTTTATCTTTCCCTCTCTTACTAACTCTCAGCATTTCAGCATTATACTGTTTCAAACTGTGCTGCCGCGGATCTTTCGATGACATTCGGCAGTGAGGTGTTTGTTCCAGGTGATCTAATTAGTCAAGCGGAGCACTTTCCTCACACTACGGCCAGGTGTCTCTGCGTGCAGGCAAACACAAGGCCACAGCACACAGGCAGTAGGATCTAGCCAAAAGCCAGCGAGGCCAACATTTGAGTCCATCAGCTCCTAGTTCACTTGTACACTAGGAAGTGGCAGCATGAAGACAAGCTCAAGCTATGGAGCTGTGACTCTCTTTTCTTTTTCTTTCCATTCCTCTCCTTCCATCCTCTTCTCTATAACTCAATCTCTTTTTCTCTCTCTCTCTCACTGCCTTGCTTTTTTCCCCTGCTCACTCTCTGATTCTGTTGTCACCATGGGATGTGAATAATTTATGTCTTTCCTGCTTGCTTGCTTGTGTGTGTGTGTGTGTGTGTGTGTGTGTGTGTGTGTGGATGAATCATGTGAGATGGTTGCACGTGACTCATGCTAGCTTCTCTCCTCTCGTCTGCACAGACCTGGCATGGTGAGGCATTACATTACACCATCCTATCTCTTTCTCTCTTTCCTACTGCCTCTGCCACTGGGTCCAACTGGCACACTTTCTCTCTCCCAATCTCCTTCTTTCCATCCCTCTCTCTTTCGCTCTTTGGTTCCCCACTTTTATGGTTCATATGCACTGTAAAATAACCCACAAACTATTCCCAGACCAAGTTCTCTCTCTCTCTCTCTCTCTCTCTCTCTTTCTCTCTCTCTCTCTCTCCATGCCGCTTCTTGTTAGGCACGTGGGCGCCTGATCACGGCATCCTAGAGACCCACAGCGCAGCTCTCTGCTCCACTCTCCTCTGCTGCAGCGTGCTATAGAAAAAAACAAATCCCCACAGCACATGGATCTCACACGTATGGCCCACGTTAGCATACAGTGAAGAGCAGCTCAGAAAGTTGAGGCTTGGTTTGGCCCCTCTGATGAATGGTGTCTCATGTGTAACTTTGAATTTGAAAACATTTGAATAATTTTGAATCAATTGAACAAAATTGAACAAATACTGGTTAGTTGGTGATTTTGCAGAACACAGCAATCACAGATGCCTATGAGGTTAGTCATCCACTTTCTGCTCTGCCTTGAGGCATCTTGAGTGATGATCAACGCGGTTTTTTTTCTCATTCACAGGTCAGTCGCGTCCTGAAGCCTGGTGGACGCTTCGTCTCTGTGACTTTCGCCCAGCCTCACTTCCGGAAGCGTCTGTATGCACGGGCGGAGTACAGCTGGTCCATCCAACACCAGACCTACGGCCAGGGCTTCCACTACTTCCTGTACGTGCTCACCAAAGGGGAGGAGCTTAGTCAAGAGGACGCCGCCCTGGAGCAGAGAGTGCGGCTTGAGGCAGAGGCCCCGTTCACGGACATGGTCAGCTATGAGGACACTGAATCTGAGGACTTCCTCACTAACATAGATCTGTAGAGTGGATGGGACACTCAAGACATCCAGACCCATGCACAGATTTTAAAAAAGCAGTGGACATTACAAGTCATGCACCCTCAGGTGACTGGTCCAGACCACTCTAAACTGACAGCCTGTTGTGCCTACAAACCACTGTGTGTTGTGTGTTCACAATTAGCCTTACAATTAAGGCATTAGGGGTAAGATTTGATCAGGGGGCTAGTTGAGATGAGTTGACAACTTATTGACAGGTTATTCAAAGTTATGGCTTCTGGTTGACTGATGGGTTACAGAATTCAAAGACATTTCCAGTAACAACAATTTTAAAAATTTCACCTCTAAGAATTTTATAAACCTGAAAAATCTTGAAGTGATATTTTGATATGATCTTTCTGAGATAGACTCACCTACCAGTGCTTCAAGTAGAGTTCCAGACAAAGAACCAGACTAAAAGCAGCAGTTTGATGGATGATGGCTCAGTAGGATTTTTTTTTTATGTTTCAATAATGTACCTCAGAGTGACTGTTCCTGTTTATTTTGTCATGGAAACACTTCTCTCATGTCTAAATGCAGGAATACTCTACTGTCTTTGTGTTTCCTCTCCAAAAAAATAAAACATCTCTAAATACAACCCAATACAATTCAAAGCATCTCCCCTCCCTCCCTCTCTCTCACTCACTCTCACTCACACACACACACACACACACACTCGCTCTCTCTCTCTCTCTCTCTCTCTCTCTCTCTCTCTCTCTCACTGTGCTGTCAGGTGGGGCTCTGTTGGGCTGCCGTATTGTGTTGACGCTTACAGCAGGGTTGAGGTTGGTTCTGGGTGGCGGCGGGCTGTCGGCTCTGAGAGAGGCCTGTCACACATCACAGGATCTGAGGAGAACAAGCACAGAAGAAAGAGCTGGGGGTGGAGGGGGGTGGGTGGGAGAAAGATTTCAGAATTTGTTGAAGAAACATTGCATGGAGACGTTCACAGCTGCCGCTTAAATATAGACCAGTCACACAGAGTGTCTAACAGCCCATTAATAAGGCAGAAATCATTTATTTTTAATTCTCCTCTGAAATGTAATTACAATGTCTATTTTTAAAGACCTTGGAGAGAGGTGGCTGATTTCTGAGCCTGGCCTCTCACTGTTAATACTGCTGATCATTTCGTTGATTACAGTTCAGTGGCTATTTCGCCGGAAGGTGTTCAAGAATATATGTATTGGATGTTGCCAGTGTTTCAGCGGTTATCTATAGATGCCTGCTGATGGTGAAGTTTTGGATAAGCAGTTCACTCATAGCTCAGTGTGGTTACAGGCAGCTCCTCTGCCCTCTCCCCAAGCAGTGGCAGGCATGGAGTCCTCTGCTAAGTTTAACCAGAGACTTTCTAATGAGGAGACACAGCACTCAAAAAATCCTCCATAGAAATGCATGGGGTTAGTTTGTAACGCCAATATGTCCGTTGTCTACACATATCCCACCCCTTCCTCGCCAAAACGTCGACGTGTATACATTGAGCCAATCATGTGGTGTGATGTGTCTACATTGAGCCAATTATATGCTGTGTTGTGCAGACATCGTGCCAATCATGTGGTGTGATCTCGCCGCTGGAGCACGGTTGGTGTCATGAAGTCTTGCGCACGCACATTTCTGCCAAATAGGATGCCCAATGATTACCCAAAAAGCGTTGCAATATGACCGCTGAGTGGAGGGACTTGCCTGAAAGGACTTTGGTTTAACAGTCAGCTGCTATTGTGGAATATATGGGAGTGCATTGATGATGGTGATTGTGGTGACATGAAAGATGTGGTGGGTTAACCTTAACCTGTATACTTTTTTTGTCAAACTCAGCAAATTGCTATTCACAGCCAGCGATGTAGTGGTAAAATAAGAGGTGGGTAAACTATGAATTCTGTGAGGTGGATAGCGCTGTGCTGGATTGGATTTTTCAGAATATGATGATGGTGGAGGTTATTGTCCAATGTTTATAACAATATCAGTGGTATTAAATGGTTCCTAGAGTGTACATACAGTATTGTGAATGTTGATACAGTGTGATTTTTGAATGTTAAAAGTTGCAATTGGTGAATAAACTCTTTTGAGAGTTGGATGAACTCTAATAAGAGGTGGATAGACTCTATTTCTGAAATTTCAGAGGTGGATAAACTGAGTTTACTTGCGTTTAGCCTCCACTACATTCCTGTTCACAGCCCTATAGGTCTATGTACATTGTGCATGCCCAAAATACAAATAAGTTGGTGAGCCCACTACTTCAGGGACATGAAAGGGAGGGGTGTGAGATTTTAATATTGCAGGGCTGCACCATTGAAAATACACTGGCTATGGGAGTCCACTCCTGACCTGGTGAGGTTAGGTGGAGGTAACTTCAGGTCCTCCATCCTCTCCACTGGCGACTCCACAGGCAGGAAGTCCCTTTGCCAAGATTAAATGTCACCCGCTATCCGGTGTCAGCCCATTCTTTAAACACCTCATCTACGATCTCGGAAATGCTAAACCGTCTGCTCGTCATCCTTATCGCAGGCTAACGTAATGGAGGACAATGCTTTGGCCTTGCTCTGACTCAGTCACTTTCATATCCACTGTGTGCTTTGCTCTGCGATAGGGTAAGTGGGCTTGTGTGTGTGTGTGTGTGTGTGTGTGTGTGTGTGTTGAGGGAGGGGGGGGGGGCGCGCTTGTAGTTTAAGATCTTCCATTAATATTTGCATTGCATCATTGTACTCCCAAAAGAAAGGATCTGCCACTGCCTTCAACAGCCTGTCTATCATCACAGCTGTCGACTGACATGTCTGATTGATCAAATGTGGTGGCTGTTCCACTCAAGCTGTGCATGTGTGTGTGTGTATGTGTGCACTTCGTTGTATTGCATTGTGGTGCTATCAGGTTTCTACGGTGACAAATGAGAGTGGCATGCTCTGGCTGTATTAACAAGATTGTGGTAAAGAGCCTGGCACTGCGCTTGGCAGGCAGGACCCACCGCTTACGCAACCGCACCGCTGCTGCCACTGGCCCACCGGATCGGAAATTGAAAACGGATGCTTGAACTTTGGCCCCCGGCCCAGACTCTTCCATCCAGCTGATGAGACAACGGAAGCTCAACTTCTGATTGAGCACACAGGTGGGAGGGCGGGCCGCGTGTGGGCCAGTGGCGGCGGGTGCACCAGTCGAGTGCAAAGTAACAGACAGACAGAGCCAGAGAGTGATCTAACACCCAGAACTCTGCCAGTCCCTTTCTCCGGGGCAGCTCAATACAAATCACACTGCAGTCCTCAAGAAAGTGCCAGCCAGGCCTTTCATTTCAGCCACTCACACAAACACACACACATTCATCTCCCAACCCCCTTTTCCCACCCCCAATTTGATGCATCATCCTAATCTATTGCCCGTGTTACATAATAGCTGTGGCAAACTGTAGCATTGAGTTGGCAGTCCTGTTGTCCATGTTGGGTCAATACCATTTGCTGTGTTGCTCTACTTCCAGGCTACGCTGGGAGAGGTTCTTGTTGTTGTTGATGTTGTCAGCGCTGAGTTTTACTGCTTTTAGTGGCTGCTATTTGCCCTTCATGCCTTCTTGCTCAAGGGCACGAACAAAATCAAATAGCACACTAAACACCCTCCCACTTCCCCTCTCTCACTCACTCATCCTTAATGATTTGGCAGGGAGCATTCTGGCATTGAGAAGCTTTAGAGTAACTTGGCTTTAACTAAACACAAGGCTAGTAACTACAGAGTGCATTAACTCTGGCAGCTTCCAAGGTTTTACTTTATTTACCATCAGTACATTCTAAAACTGTGAGATTTGCCTCTATTGACACTATGTAGGTGTAAACTTGTCTTTGTATTCTAGACAAACAGGAGTTTGTGGAACAGTGAGATGATTAGCATCGTCATGCCCCAGTACAACAGATCATTTTATCATCTGCAGCTTTCTTTTCACCACGGAATCTCCCTGACTGTTTGTTTGTTTATTTGTTTGGTGTGTTTGTTGGTGTTAGTTTGCCCATGTGACGCCACTCTGTGCATTGTGTTTACACCCAATAATGACTTTGGCTGGTATTCTTCCTGTTAGATGGCGTGGCGATCCCATGGGAAAGGTGATTGGTTATTGGTAATGGCCATTGTTATTGCTGCCATGTGTGGACAACTTTAACAGACCCACGGAGGACACGGTCACAGTAGTATCCCCTTGGGCCAGTAGAACGGGAGTTTCTATGGCTGAATTTGGGCCAGGCATCAGCACTCAATGTGAGTCATGCCTACAGCACATCTCAGTTGATCATTCTCACCAATCGTCATCAGCTAAAGAAGAGGAACTGTTCAGCCCTTTTCGGGTGAACCCAAATAAATCTGTGAGGGCATTTGCTCAGCAGGTCTGGAGTCACTCCCATTCAAGCCAATTTCCAAATCAACAAAAACCAACCACTTCTCCAGCATGAGACATGACAGACAGAGGAGCATGGTTATCAGTGCTGTTGAACACCACCAATGAAGTAAAAAACTGCATTTTAAAACCTTAATTTACAAGAAAGATGTATTTTACAGTTTGTCAAGAATTTAATGTACCAATTTAAGTGTAATATTAATCTTTAATCTGCTTAATTACACCCTTTGGATATCTTAAGTGAATGAAGCGTCCCTAGACCAATTCTCGATATCAATTGAGATCAGGTGTCAGCCCTCTTTTCCTCATTTTCATATAAACACACAGGACTTGATGCAAGATTCTTTGTGCTAGTGGTTAGGAGATCTCATACCGTGGTCAGATCTTTCTATGTCACGTGTGTACCTACATATCTTATACTCACTCACCCTACTCTGACTAGATATCATACAACACCATACCACAGACTCAAACATGTACCATTTCAAATATATAAAGATTAATCATAGAACCTGTAAACCTCAAAGAACAATGTGGGTGCATCCCTGCTGAAATACCAAGAACATGGGACAATCCATTGGCTTATGATGGGTATATTGCAACAGGTAATGCAGGCCTACCCTTGCAACTATTTGACACACTATCTATTACACACAAAAACATACACTCACACAGTACAAGCAGACTCCCAAGCCTTATGCGGAATGGATGGTGACAGACATTCCTTTTTTATGTGCAGGGGTCTCTGAGGGATCGCTCAGGCCAATCACCCTAACCACTGACATCTTCTCATGTGCCACTCTCTAAGGGGGCGGGTCCCGCATGTCCCCCTGTGGTCAACTGAAGCTTACAGTGCATTCACATGCACTCAGCTGCATTAGGACACACAGCTATATGGGTTGTTACAGAATAGGGCTGTATTTCTGGCTGTATCTCAAAAGAAAGACAATTACAAGGAGCTCATGATTATCTTGAGGCATCCCTCCTCTCATTTGGCCTTTAAAAGGAGCTGTATGTCCTATCACGAATAACATGTGATTATTAGATGGACTCTCCCTGACTTAGACCTAATTGGTTGTAGCCTAGTGTATTGATAAATGAGGACAGGAGATCCAGTGCTATATATTCTCTCACCATTTATTAGTTCACCAAGTAGAGTGAAAATGGTATCATAATATACAATGAATCATTCTTAGAATGTCATGACATTTTGTTGCTTTTTTGCTTCATAAAACGATGTTCCATTATTGAAAATTGTAAGGTATCATGCACAACAAACCATAATCAGATTCTTTAAAAGAATGGTACAAAATAAACAAAAATAAAAAACATAGCTGTAATGTCCAAAACCAATCAAATAACAACACGTTATTTGAGGATACTCGTAAACAGTGCAATAGACTCTAAAATCGCCATTTCTAACAAATTCATCAACGAAGCTCAAGTCACAGTATACGATTTCTCAATAATAGTTAAACATTGATGTGTGCAAAACCCCAAACACATTCAGTAAGTCTTTTGTTTAAAAAATGTCCCATTCCTGATTTTGAATGGAACCTTAAACCAAACCTGTTCCCCTCATTCTGAACTTCCTCTTAAGTACAAACATCTTTTGTTGATGAATTTTAAGACGATAGACTAGCATATCATTTTAAATAACAAATATTCAGATATAAAAATACAAATATGATTTTTGTTTAAAAAGAAGCGTGCCAGGGTAAGAAGTGTGGTGGCACCTGCATTGGCACCGGAGAAAGAGTTCATGCAAAGAGATGGAGAAAAAAGTAGGCCTATCTATACGAAAACAATGTTGCCAAACTCAACTGAGGTTATGAGAGAAACAAAAATAAAAAATAATCATTGGTGTTGTCTTCATATTACTTTTATGCTCATGAATTTCTCATCCACTGGCGCCTTGATGTAAAATAAAACTGCGCATTTACACAATGGCGATCTAATGCACCGCCAAAGAAGGGAATATCAGCAAAGAAAATATTCCGATATTATTAAGATGCATACGTTTATTTCAAAACGTGCATAACCGAAAATAAAAGTAATACCAACATTGCAACTTTTCGGAATTATCTTTACATACACTGGGTCTCTTAAATTTATGTGACGACTTTATGTGTCAGGTTGGTCGGTTGGTAGTAGCTCTCTAGCAGCAATCGGAATGCATTCTCTAACTTGGAACGGTGCGTAAAAGAACAGCTCCAGTGAATGCATCGCCACGGTCTGTGTTGACAGTGAAAGCGCGTAGGCTATGGGGGACAATGTCATTGAGCTTAGATACTGTACAAATACAGAAGTAGTGCTTGAAATGAGATTCGACCTCCAGTTGTAGTTTTTGTTGTTTCTTACAGCGCCTTTTGGAAGAGAATGGTCGTGAAATAATGGCAAGTTCATCCATCGCTATACATCAGCAAAGGTTTTAAGGACGGAGCTGCACGTATCAGACAACTATCTTTCTGCGCAGCAGCAGTGTTAGTAGGGTTTCGATCGGAGAATTGCCAGCAACCTCAAAATAAATCTCTCTTCGTCTCTCCATCTCTTCAGCTTCCTCTCTCTCTTCGTTCGTTCTCCTATTTGCTCTCTCGGTATTCGCTTCGTGCCGTCCATTCCCATAACAGTCCTCGAACATGCACAACCGACAAGTGCTTCAAATCGGTGATAAAAATAAAATGTCTGAAAGGCATCATTCAAGATTAAACGCCGGGTGATGATTTGTCTGTCATTCCCTTCAGAACTTCGTCTATTCGGTCGTCTTCAATGACAACTGCAAGGAGGGAGAAAAGAGTGCGTGAGCAAGATGTTGAGAGGAGAAACATCGGCTAGATCGGCGCACATTCAACACATTCAAGTTGATAAATGCCAAGCGAAGAACCGACAACAAATTGCGCCAAGTAGAAAGCCATCTAACCACTGAGCACAACTAACGTCATGTTTGCAGTCGTCATTGTACTTTACTGTGGGATATGTTGCGTAAATTTCTCACACACATTTCAATAACACATGTCGTCACTACATGAAATACTGGCATTTGGTTAAGTGAGTCGTATGAACACACAAGCATTGACAGTTATTATAATGAACTTGCAATATACAAGTAGTAGCATATATTTCATCGAAATGTTTATATATAGTAAAACTATTTGACATTACGCTTATCTGTGTTGAGCTACTTTTCCATACCAATTAAAGTGTTCTAATCATATAAAGTTACCAAAAGACGACTTCGGTAGCCAATCTCAACATTTTCCAACAAGAAACGTTTCTCACCTCGCTTTGCCCTGCCAATCTGGCCCAATTTAGGGGGTCTTTTAGCCTGTGACGCCCCGAAAAAAGAGTTGGTGTCTTGCAGCCCGCAGCTGAAAGACATCTGACTGACATCGTTGTCCGTTCCATAGCCGCTCATTTTCCCCTCGCTGTATGGCAGTACTTCGGACATTATGGCACCAAAAGAGTGGTTCGAAGGGCGAAGTTTAAAACTGATACTATGCTTTCGTCGCAGTCGAAGAGAATAGCAAGGTTCCTTGCAATATAAATGCACCTTTCACCAACTCCGATGGAAATCCCTTGAATAGAATACGAAGAATCCTTGCACAGCCAGCTTCCGAAAGGTTAAGGACCCAAGTGCAAGCGGTGCAAGTAGGCTATGTGGAAACCAAGTGTTGACCGAGCTGGAAGAGGAGAGTGCGTCTGCCTTGGTTGTTCACAGAGGTCTGTAGAGAGAGCTGGGAGATCCCAGGATCATAAAGGAAACCCAGGCGGAACAGTGAAGTCATCCATCCGGGTTGTGTGTGTGTGTGTGTGTGTGTGTTTATGTATGTATGCGTGCGCGCGCGTTCGTGTGTGTATGTGGTGGGGGAATCCAGGAGGACCAAGGGTGACATCAACAGGCAAGTGTGGAAAGTGCTATAGGAGAGCCTATGCAAAAAAGATTAGAACGCATCTTAACGTCACTCCAGTTTGGCTCACAGCGTTTAGGCTAGGTTAAAAAAGCTTCAACGCACGTTGTTACGCTACATTGTCGTTTACTTTCTCAACTTGTGTGATTTAATTGCTTAGACGTTAGTAGCTTAAATACAATATAATATATATTGCATTTAATAATGACCTCATTTAGGTTATTGGAAAACATATTTTTATGAAGCTATCTTCACTGATGAGGATAGGCCTAATATAGAATTCATATTTTCCCAGCATTGTTTTTACACTTGAATGGTTGTGGAAATGATTTAATCGTTCATTTTAACAATGGTCTGTAGGCTACCTAATCTGCAGTAAAAGCCTAGCCTATTCCTCGTAATCGGACATACAGTTAGTGGCTGTGTCCACATGCAACGAATCAATTAGCTTAATGAATCTTGTTCTAAAGGATTTTTGGTGAAGCTCATCGTGCGTCAAAAGGAGGCTAGTAGCAAACCCATGTGGCTTCCCGCTTTAAAGCTTGGTGCTCTAACAAGGCTGTGTTTATTTAGATCCTATTTGTCTGACTATTCATGAGTCCCCTAGCCTAATGGAAGGCGATGATGAGCTATTTTCTATATCATCATAGCTAGTAGCCTATAGTAGTATGCTAATAGTGAGAGGTTTTCCGAACCGAATATTTTCAGCACCAAGGCCAGCGAACTCGGTCAGTTCATATCAGCGGCTCCTCACGTTTGGGATATGCAAAGGAATAGGCCTACTTCGCAAACATTTATACATTTCTGAACACGAACGCCTGTCATTGGTTATATTTGTAGCCTACTTTCATTTCGTAAGAGAGGAACAAGAGGGCTTAACATTGTTGGCATGGCAACAACAGGTCCCAAGACCTGTGAGGACATTGCATTTTCAATTCAGAATTCAAAATGTCTTCCGCTGTAATTAGACATAGGGCAATTCCATGCAAAGGTCATCCTTACCATGGGATGTTTGCAACTGATCTGATTGAATTTGATGAAAAATTACACTCTTTTTACATCATATGGTGTGCAACCATACAGAAACAAAATTTTTCACATGGCAATATTATACATATTTAAAAAGGGGATAAATGACTCAAAGTTCCAACAAATTGTTATCATTTGACAAATTCCAGATTGACAAGGGAATGGTAGAGCAATGTGTATGCTCAGTTTGCCTGAAGAGCACCTCCTTAGATTTGTAAGGCTCCATGGCCATGTCACATCCATAACATTTTAGCCTATAGGAAAAGTTTATGTTATAGGCCTACAGTGTTGATGCACCATGTCCAAAGCATAGAGTGTTCTATATATACAGTGTTAAAAAGGCCACATAGTGGAGTTCAAGGTACAGAGATCAAGACAGACTCAGTGAAGATCTATTGCCCCTATTGTGAGAACGACAGCCACTATCTCAACCAGTGCAGCAACTTCCAGATGCAAGTGATCAGAAGACAGCCTAGATTAAGACCAATTACAGGTGTTGGAGATGCGGTTGTAAACACCAGGCAGCTAAGTGCCGTCTGAAGGCCACATGTCAAACCTGCAAGGGCAAACACCTGTCTGTGCTTCATGATGTTAATGCTAGACCACAGAGTGAAGGTGAGAAACCACAAGCAGTGGCAAAGCCATCTACAGGAACACTCTACCTAGACAGGCCAGACCACAGTAATACTGTTCTGTTGAAGGTAGTCAAAGTACTCCTGTATAATGGTCCATGCACATTAACAACTTATGCCATTCTGGATGATGGATCTGAAAGGACCATACTGCTGCATGATGCGGTTAAACACCTAGGCTTAGTAGGACAGCCAGAGGACCTCTCACTCAGGACAATGAAGAATGATGCACAGGTCATAACAGGAGCGAATATCACCTTCACGCTTTCACCCACCTCACAGCCGCATAGGAAGTTCAAGATAACGGGTGCCTTTACTGCTGGACGGCTAGGGCTTGCCAGTCACAGCCATCCAGTAGCCAAGCTCTGCGATAAGTACCATCACCTTCGAGACCTCCCACTCCAGCCCCTCGACAATGTTCAGCCACTGCTGTTGATAGGATCAGACTACCCCCACTTGATCACACCATAAGAGCTGGTACGGTTGGGACCACCAGGGGGACCAGCTGCCATTAAGACCAGGCTGGGCTGGACACTCCAAGGACCCAC
This sequence comes from Alosa sapidissima, assembly GCF_018492685.1. Classification (NCBI taxonomy): domain Eukaryota; kingdom Metazoa; phylum Chordata; class Actinopteri; order Clupeiformes; family Clupeidae; genus Alosa; species Alosa sapidissima. The sequence goes on along the minus strand of NC_055957.1, from coordinate 26,934,021 downwards.
GAAACTGCTCCAACACCGCTTGTCTCCACAGCAGTGCTTGTTCACAGCTATGACGTCACCCTCTATAGAGCTGCGTGAGCAGATCGAGAAGCTGTGGCAACTTGACATATATTGCCTTATAAGAGTGAGAAAGAGGTGACCCGTTCCAGAAGTGATCAAGAGGCGGTAGAGCTGCTGCAGTCCAGGACAGTCAGAGTGGATGTCGATGGTATCCTCAGATATGCAACACCGCTGCTGAGGAAAATAATCAAAATACAGTTAAAGGCTCCCCCTCAAGCGGTCCTGCCACAGTTACAAGGGACTTAAAAGCGCCTGAACAAGAATCCAGAGCTGGCTAAGGTGTATAATGAAGAGATACGCAAACTGGAGGAGTCTAGCTATGTCACCAGACTGCCAGCCGACATGGTGGACCAGTCCCCTGAGTCATGGTACATACCACATCATCTAGTTTGCCACAACGGGAAACATCGGGTAGTTTTTAACTGCTCCTTCCAGTACCAAGGTTGCAACCTTAACGAGTGTCTGTTGGCAGGGCCTACTCTTGGTGCAAGTCTCCTTGGTGTGTTGCTTCACTTCAGGGAGCACACGGTTGCCTTTGCTAGTGACATCAAGGGGATGTTCCACCAGGTACGCCTGTTGCCTGAAGACAAACCCCTCCTCCGGTTCCTTTGGCGAGACACAGTCCGTGAAGCCCCAGTGACCATTTACCAGTGGAATGTTCTTCCGTTTGGCACCACGTGCAGCCCGTGTTGTGCAACATTTGCCCTTCAAAAGCATGTCATTGACCACAGTGACCCACATGAGGATGTTCGCAACGCAGTGGAGCACCATTTTTACGTGGACAACTGGCTGCAGAGCTGTGCCACCATGGAGGACGCCAAGAGTTTGGCTGACAAACTCAGAGTTCTACTGGCAGAGGGGGGCTTCTCTTTGCGACAGTGGGCCAGCAATGACCCACGGGTCATCAGTCATCTACCAGCAAGGTGAGGAGCAGACTCCTCACCTTGTCACCTGAACTGGATACTGACGGGCTCCTGAGGGTTGGTGGTCGCCTGCGCAGGGGAGAGGCACTGAATCACGAAGTGGTACACCCCGTAGTACTAGACCCCAAACACCCCCTGACTACTCTTCTTATAAAGCACTATGATGAGGAGCTACACCACCCTGGGGCGGAAAGAGTTTTTGCAGAGCTGAGGCGGAAATATTGGGTATTGAGAGGTCGAGAGGCCATAATGCGACATCAGCACCACTGTGTACAGTGCCAGATCTGGAGAGGAAAACCAGAGGTTCCAAGAATGGCTGATTTGCCCCCATCCCGCCTCCGTTTGTTCAAACCAGCCTTCTACTCTACTGGTGTTGACTGCTTCGGCCCATATACCATCTGTGTGGGTCGTCGTAGTGAGAAGAGATGGGGCATAATATTTAAATGTTTGACTACAAGAGGAGTCTACCTAGACCTGCTGAATAGCATTGACACTGACTCGTTTCTGATGTCACTCCGCCGGTTTGTCTCACAGAGAGGGACTCCTTATGAGTTATGGTCTGACCAGGGGACAAACTTCAAGAGTGGCCAGAGAGAGTTGACGGAGGCGTTTACCGCCCTACAACCCAACTTGCAGTCCTTGCTTGCTAAGCAGCAAATCAAGTTCCTGTTTAATCCGCTTGGAGCCCCTCATTTCGGAGGCACCTGGGAGCGAGAGATTAGATCTCTGAAAGCAGCCCTCCATACAACACTTGGTGGTCAGTCCATCACAGAGGAAGTGTTAAGGACAGTCCTTACAGAAATAGAAGGTATACTGAACTCAGAACCACTTGGCTATGTGTCAGCTGACGTCGCAGATGTGGACCCAGTTACCCCAAACAGCCTTTTGATGGGGCGGCTGGACTCATCCCTACCCCAAGTAGTCTACCCTGCCTCTGAAATGCTGACACGGAAACGTTGGCGCCACAGCCAAGTCCTGGCGGACCATTTCTGGTCACATTTCATCCAGAGGTACCTGCCTAGTCTTCAGCCCAGAAGCAAGTGGACCAAGGACACAGACAACATCCAGACAGGAGCGGTGGTAATGATCGTCGACCAGCACCTGCCTCGGGCCCTATGGCCAGTGGGTGTGATAAGCCATACTACTGCGGGAGCAGATGGGAGGATCAGATCGTCGACAGTGCAAGTGAAGGACCAGGGCTACACTAGGCCCGTTTCTAGATTGGTTCGCTTGCCAGCCCTGCCCGAGGACGATAAGACTAACTAAGCTTTATTCCCTACAGGTCTGATTAGAGTGTTATGTCCTTTTCTTGTAGACAAATTTACCGGGTAAATTTGGGGGCGGCATTGTTAAAAAGGCCACATAGTGGAGTTCTGTTACCAGACCTTATATGGTATTAAAATGGGTCATGTGACTTGTGTCACGTAGTTACTGTACGTTCTTTTCAGTCTAAGCACCGCGAGTATGGGGATGGAGTAGCAGCTTAGGAGGTTGTCTTCTAGTTTGTGTGCATCCATTATTCAGTAAGTGACCCTTTGCATTCATAATTGTATCTTTGTTTCATGCTTGTAATGATGATGTTGATTTACTTTAATAATGAAGCTGCATTAAACCATTTGTAAATCAGCTTAGCTCCCTTTGCTAATGCAAAGTGTAATAACCACACACAATAATTATGCAATGTAAGTGCCTTGTGCTGCCAACAGTTTAATACAAGAATAAGAAGAAACTGGCTGTCTGGACCTTCATTCCTTTTTCATTCTAATCGGATGACCCTTAGTGTTCACACCCATCCCGAACTATCTTTTCTACATACAGTCTATGGTCCAAAATGTCTGTATATATAAAGTGTGATGAACAAATTGTGCCCTTTCTTACTTTTAAAAATCTATAATGATGCGTTATGGATGTGACGTTATGTGAAGTTACAGGAGTGGAGACTTTATTTTACCTCAAAGCCGATAAACATCTATTCTGATGGCATGCCAGTTTCAACACATTTCAACTTAGTGTTTCCAATCGACATTTCAGAGATTATTAGCAAAGCAAACCATAATATTACAATACCTCCAAGTGACAGCCTATTTTCGAGTGGCTAATAAAAATCTGAGCGAGTATCTTCCCGTAATGGTCATAGCCTACTGTTGTTGTACAGTAACTGGATTATTGTGTTAGCTAGTGAGGACTGACTTTGCAGCTGGAGTTAACGTAACAACCTCCTTCTGTTGCAGATGTGTTCAGCCTGCCGTTTAACACCATTTAACACAGTTTAATTTGAAATGTGACACTCTACTATTTACAAAGGTTTACAACACCATGTGCCAGCATTTGAAGTGTCAGATCCTCTGTAACTAATACCCACAGAGTAACATCAGCAACAAAAGCAATAAACTAGATGTACCACATAGCGGTACTAAATATGACAGTCGCTAAGACTCACATTCTCTCCACAAAAATAAATCACACTTGTCAATTTGTCTCCATCTCCTACTCTTGCAACTCATGTGCATGTAAATGAGTGTGTGCATGTGTGAGTTTGCTTTTGTGTATAAGTGTGTGTGTGTGTGTGTGTGTGTGTGTGTGTGTGTGTGCATGCGCACGTACGTATGCGTGCCTGTGTGTGTGTGTGCTTGTCTGTGTGTATGTGGAAAATCTTAGTCTTAGCGAGATGCTAATGGTCTAATCAGATTCAATGATCTATGCTAGGCTGGAGCTAAAAGTGGTATCGCCAGACTCGAGGAACGGCTGGATGAACTGGAGTAAGGTAAAAATCAATTGTTTAACTCAAGGGGAGGGGAGGTGGAAAATGAATGTTTTCATGTAGTTTGTGGAGGACTGGTCAGACACGTCACATCCAACGTCACATCCATAACGCCAGCAGTTTCTTTAAAAATTCAGAGTTTGTAGAAAACCTGTAATCTCTCATAAAAGCGTGTCTATTTTATGGCACAGTCCATGTAGGATGTAAACGATTATATGAAATTTGAGGATTTGTCGAGGAATTTTGAAATTTGAGTAGAAATAGCACAAGGGTTAAGAGCATGCCATGAACCCTCATAGGCCTATGTAGGGCGACTATAGCATAAGACTATAACAGAGCAGGAGATTTTTTAGATCAGCTTCGGAAAACATCAGTTTGACCAAAGCAGGCTGAACTGTTGCTTGTTATGCTGGATTATGGCTACTTAGGCACTGCGAGGACTGGCGTAGCTAAATCAAGACACCGAATTACAAAGATATTGGCTGATCAATGTGAGACATCTAAAGTCTCGTTCTAGTCAGCTGAACAGAACAGTTAGATGCTGTAGGTCCTATATTATTTTTCTCTCACTGACTGATTCGCAGGCAGCTGCGGTCCAGCCTCTTAATAATGTGGTGATGCGCTCTCTATCACAAGGACACGCGTCTGCAACGCTGTGGTGTGCCGTCAGCGCAGAGTTCCCAATTACACCGCATGCATTTGCTGAGTCACCGCACAGCACCGACTCTGACTCACCCACCTTATACGGCAAACACTGCGCTTGACGAATGTGTGTGTGTCTATCTGTCAATGTCCTTGCGTGGTCTATGGTTTCGCAGTAGCCCATCATTAGTAGACTAGTAGGCTACGCGTAGCCTCGAAGTGTAGCCTATTCCTTTGTGTTTCTTTGTTAGAGTGCCACACATAATCTAAGCTACAGGGTCATTCCACGTCAGTTCAACCAGGGCCCACGCACTTAGGTCTCAAAAAATTCTGAAAAAATTACCAGGTGTACCTATGTTACCCAGGAGACACACTGTAAAATTAAGACCAATACTTTCCAAGATACTGCCAGTTTTATAGGGGGAGGGGGTGTCGATTTTGCTCGGCCTCTTTTTTTTGTCAAAGTTCACAAGCCCACAGCGCAAGAACTAAACCATGTAGGAGGCTCAAATTGTGCATGCTGGTACATAAATAGGAATAGTATGTAGCAAAATCGTCACGTTTGGTCTGTATAACCCTGCATGGTAATAGCTGTCCCTCAAAGTTGATACAAATTTTATTGGAGTTTTTGGCTGGGCTCTGTTTAAGCCTTCAGAAGACATATTTTTACTCAACATAGGCTCTTGATTTATTTTTCTTACTGAGATAAGTAGAAACACTCTCACAAAAACAATGAACAGAAAATAAATCCCTTCAGGGTCTGAACAGCAGACCTCACAAGTCTGAAAAATCATTTTGGTTATCATTTTCAGAGCACCCAAACACCTTGTGGGAATATACAAAGATTTTTTAAATAGGTTTTTCTTTATTCTCCATGATCCCTTCTTTTTGAAAACACCAATTTGACTTGTCTTATGCAAATCTTTCTTTTTTCTTTTCCACCCTGAACATGGGCAAAATGCCCCATTGACATCAATATGTTTTGTATAGTTTTGTATGGTTGAATTGACGTGGAATGACCCTACACCGACTCGCCTCGCCTTTCTCAAGATAAGTGACACATGTTTCTGTTACATAGGGCCTACATGTTTCTGAAAACATGTAAAAAGTTCCCTTTATTCGACTATTTGTATGCTCAATGCTGTTCACAATCGAATGTAACAATCGCCCTGATTGCAGCGCTGTGACTGTAGGCCCACGCCATGTGTAGACCCTACAGCTGACCCGTATCGCAGTCAGACAGGCTAACAGGTCATACAATCGAGTATTCTTGTGGACATAATGGCTGCAGCTAATAAAGCTAACAAGCAGCACCATAGTAAAAAAGTCTAGAAATGGAGCAACCAGCAGGCCTGTGATCAAAGTGATGACCTGGAATAACACTGGGCTTATTCAGGGGGTGAATCCGAGCTCCTGCGGCACAGGGGTCCCTCTTCGCGAAAACACCAATGAGGCCCTCAGTCACGTTTTGGCAGTAACTGGGTCACATCTATCATGCTTCTCCTCCCGCGCCAGCTGGGTGACAGCGGCTTTGGCAACGACATGCTGTTTTTTCTTATTTTTTGACTCGCAGAACGACGGTCTGCCCCTTTATTAACAAGAGCGCTCACAAAAGGCAATGAGAGGTCGGTACTTTTCTTCACTGTGGCTGTCAGGGCGCTGCCGAACAGAGAGAACACTGTGCAGCTGTTGCAGCTCGACAAAGTCAAAGGCAAAATTCTTTGAGGCAGTGTTTCCCAAACTTTTTTTCTGGGGACCCACTTTTTAAAAATGACAGACCACTGCGACCCATTTCACTTCAGATCTACATGCAACCATATTGTTTTAGGCAACAGGTTCTCACACTTTTCTTGGGGGTAGCCTATTGCAGTCGTCACTCTTCAGCATAGTAAGCTGTTCCTGTATTTCTAAAGAGTGATGTTGTAGGCCGCATTTTCCTCTCGAGTTAAACGTTTGTTTGTAGGCTAGGCCATATACCAAGGCCGTGTATTGATGTTGTGACAAGCTATGTTGTAAGAATGTGAAATGAATAAATATCAGAACAAGGAGGCTTTTGTGCAATAGTCAAAATATAATGCGCCTTTACTGTAGCCTATAGTTTGCGAGGTGGAAATAATAGCGTTTAAAATGTCCATTTAAATTGTAGCCTAATATAATGCACAGCGTTTTAAATCCGAAATAATAAGGAATGTGAGGAGGTTGCTATTAACTTTAAAGAGTGCATCTACAATTGAAACTATCTACAGCTATGACGCAAATTGAATCGCCATGTAGGCCTACGAATGTCTGCTTTAGTTGACTAGATTTCAATAGGTCAAGTTTAAGAGCTGGTGTCCGTTAATGTTCGTGCAAATAGGCTGATTCATGTCCCTTGCATTATGCAACTGCGAGGTCCATGGCAGCCGCCCCACAGAAATGTTTCATTTTGCGAGTGAGATGTCCAGGCTGTCCCCTGTGCGACGTGTTCGCCAATAGAGCTATTCTAAATGCAAAATTGCACAGAGGGCCGTGACTGTGGTAAACAAACTATATCCTAATAGAAAACTGATAGCTTTCCTGGCTAAATGGTATAAGTTAGGCCTATTAGACAACATAAATTGTGCTGACGACCTCCTGCGACCCAGTCTTTGGGAAACACTGGTCTAACCTTACACACGCCACACACCGAATGTGCCACTTGTGACCCAGCATTAGCATTAATTGTCCCAGAGACAGTTAATTAGATAGCGTAGAAGGAATGTTGCAATGGCCCTCGCCTCACATTTCCGTAAATAAGTAGGCTACTTGAAACGTTAGGCCTGCATAGGTTTGATCTAATCGAATGCAACATGAGAATGTATCGACATGCATTAGCGTCTAGTAGGCTATAATATCTTACCCATGTGCTTCCCCTAAAAAAAGAAGCAAACATTTTGTTATGCTGATAGGCCAGATGTGGCCAGTTTGCAGCTTGTATTGTGATGCCATCTAGTGGTAAATCGTAAATCTCTTAATGTTATTTTAATGGTCTACGCGCAGGGGTGTCAAACTCATATTAGGTAGTGGGCCGGATTTGTTGGAATGAGACCTAGTGGGGGGCCGTCATGGTCATGGTCATTATCATTTTTCTGCATGGGTATCAGTGTTGTTTGATTATATCACTTATGAGCAAACAAGTACACAATAATGTAGCCTACTGCGGTCATATACCGGTGTGGCTCTTTCTCTCTTGAAATGCCCTGCTTCCATGTTAGTTTTTCTGCTTCTTCCTTCCTGAGGATGGTTTGTAGTGCTAGGTTTAATCAATTTATCATATCATAGAGATATTGCTTATTACACATTGTTGACGACAACTGGATGTGAATATCTTTTTTTCTAATTTTCCCTTCCTACCCAAAACATCTGGGGGGCCGTATGAAACCTGCTGGCGGGCCTGATCTGGCCCCCGGGCCTTATGTTTGACACCCCTGAGTGTACGGATAGGCCTACTGTACACAGCAATTAGGCTACACCGAAGGCATACAAATGAACGCGTCGGCAAATTAAGCCATTTTCGTTTGTTTTTACTCAACATAGCCTAACCCTCTGACTAATGCAAACCGGCCCAGCAATGAATGACCCCGAATGCATATACTGTATGGCCTGCTCAGCACAAAAGCAAAAGCACTGTGGTAACTGCTGCCCTCAGCGTATATTTGAGTGGTAGGAGTATTTTCCACGATCTCAAGTCAAGTGCGGTAACAGACAGAAAGCAAATGTGTTTCACCGGGGCAGCGCAGCCAAATATTCTTGCTTAGTAACGTTTGGCCTTTCGCTCTGCTTCAACCCTCTGGTGCAGCTGTTGGCTTTGGAACTCCAGAGGGATTGGATTTTGCTGCTCGTGTGACCCCTTTGGAGATTGACAGTTCCGTTTGACCCCACCAACCCACCTGTTTAAGACAATCCGTTCAGCCTCACTCTTATGCCACGCAAGAAACTATTGACAGTGATCGTCACGGTGCGTCTGTGAATGGAGGTGCGTCTTTGCGTGTAGGCTATACGACGGTGTCCACTAAGCATACCATGCTTATTTCGACCCTCTGCCCAACATAGCCGGCCCTTCAATCAGATGACGTTGGCAGAAGTGGCCCCCGGCTCATTTGAGTTTGAGACCCCTGTTTTAGGCAGTGCATTTGGCATTAACAAGGAAGCCATCACAGTCAGTCAGATCTGAGATGTTTTATTCAAAAGTCCATAGAGAGCACCCAGTCCTAGAGCTCTGTAAATATGCCATAGCCAAGCTGAGAACTCTCCAGCGGAAATATAACACAGAGCTTTCAATCAGTATCCATCTGAAACATGGTGCATAGACAGCTATTTTTATTAACAAATTAAGGCACAAAGCTCACAATTGTATGAAAATAACATCTCTAGAAGATTTTAAAAGGTGGAAGGGGGAAGTGTACAACCCTCTTAAGTTACTGGTATCTACAAATACATTTCTTGAGAGAAAATACTTAAGTGAGTAAGATTGATGTAACCATTCTACTGTAAAATTCACATTTGACAGATGCAGAATTTGTGCGTATGGTCAGTCATGAACTATTACACAAGACATATTACAGTGCCTACTGCATTAAATGCACAGCCGCCATGAATTGACACTATTTACAGAAATCAGTCCCAACAGGTGTGCAGATGGACATTATTAGTAGTATTTACACACGTACTGTACGTACGTGTGTGTGTGTATGTGTATGTCTACACATGCTTAAATATTTACGTTATGTTTACTCAGTCCCTCTTTGTGTACCATGTGTGTTTCCTACATGGTATGTAAAGAGAAATGATATAGTTATATATGTTTCTTTGCCTCTGACATCTGTCAACCAGGTCAGGCTCCCTCTACAAATACACCTCTTTAGTGATGAGCGCTTAGCCCTACAGTATGTGTGTATGAGAGAGAGACAGTACATGTCCATGGTAGGAGTTGGGATGCATACCTTCATCCAGTCCTTCTTGAGTCCCCATGTGTGTGTGTGTGTGTGGGTCAGACCTGGTAGAGGGGCACAACCCTCGTGATGGTCTGCCTGCAGATGGGGCAGGTGGGCTGGGGCAGCGCCTGGTAGCAGCTGAAGCAGCAGCACACGTGTCCGCAGTCCAGGAGCACGCAGCTGCGCGGGTTATTCAGGCACACCACGCAGGCGTTCTCCAGCGGCTCCGGCTCGCCTTCCTCCTCCTCTCCTCCGTTCGCCGACGATGGCGACGTCGCCCGGCCGGCACGGGTGTCCAGGCGCTCAAACTCCCGGCGCAGCCGCTCGCGCTCCCACTTGACCTGCAGGCGACGGTAGTAGCGCCGCGCCGCCCACAGCAGCACGGCCACGCCGGCCAGGGCGCACGTCGCCGCCAGCGCGCGCCACACCAGCGCCTGGCCCTCCTGCTCCAGCCGCAGTGTCTCAAAGTCGCCCGTGCTCAAGAAGTACTCGGAGCCATCGGCCGGCGGACGCAGCTTCACCGCCCGGTCCGTGTCCAGGATGAGCTCGCCCACGCCGGTCAGCGCTGCACCCACCTTAACACAATACAGTTGTGTTTCATTAAATTACATTAAAGCATTTATGACAGATACAGTCTCGAGGCACTATTAAGTCCAACGCCCGAACCCCCATGGAGCCAGTAGAAAGCAATGGTGGCCAGGAAAAAAACGTCCTTTTAACAGGAAGGGGCCTTGAGCAGAAGCCAGATCAGCTGGGTGGCTTGAGGCTGGCCCATTACAAATACAAAGGGCATGGCAGATACAGGAAGTGAGGTAAGAGGGTCAAAAGGGCAAGCAGATAGTTCAGAGAATCAAGAATCACTTTCAACAACCCAGATCGAAGGGGAGGCCCATCTGCTTGAAGTCAGCCAATTAGAGGGAATGAAGGGGATTTAGAGGGTAGCGGAGCGATGGGGGAAGGAAACGGAGGAAAGCAGATCATGTCATCCACAGAATCAAGGAACACCTTCAGATAGCCCAGCTCTGAGGGTGGAGCGATGTACAGGGGAGAGCAGTGAGGGAAGCGGGTTAATTCATACGAACCTTCAGCATCTCCTCTGTCTCCAGCTGTCCCTTGGGCTTCTCCCCGCTCAGGTACTGGCCAATGAGGTCAGTGAAGCCGTAGGTGGCCTGGTGGAACTTCTCGTGGATCACCTCCATCTCGGGGCCCGTGGCCTCCAGCGGGCACAGCACGCGCACCGCCGCCTGGCCCGAGCCCACCATGTTAAAGGGCACGGCGTTGACCCGCTGGTGCAGCACGCGCTCGCTGTCCGTCCTGAGACACGGAGAGAGAGCGTTTGAGGGAGAAATAAAGAGAAAGGTGGCAAAAGAAAGAGTGAGAGAAATGAAGAAAAGAGAATGTGAAAGGCAGAGAGGGAAGAATAATTATTGCATTGCATTGCATTACTGCATCCCACTTCACCACTCAGTGGCAAAGAAACTCATACAAATGCTGTTCTTCCTTGGATACATTCAATTCAACTGTTGCATTAAAGACCTACAGTACTCAAAGCCTGGTGCGGGTACCCGATCCGTTGTGTGCAGGTGCAAGACGTTCACACATGCGCAGATGGTAATCCTGTTTTACTACAATTTATGACACTGCCCGATCAGTTCTACGCTTGCGCCACTTTTTTAGTTTAGCCGTGCTGCTTAGCAAGATATTTAAGACAAAGATGTTGTGGTGTATGGTTATTTCAACAGAAAAAGGAAGTGATTGAATGCTAAATGGGCCTATTTTGTGATCATACATAGGCCTTTTAGTCTTTTATTACAGTGCAGTGTTGGCGAGAAAAACAGCCTGTGAGAATAGGCTACTTGCTCTTGTTCTGTTACTCTTGTACAAAGAACAACACACAAACGTTACAAATGTGGGTTGGATCGTTAGTCAGCACTTCATTGACGAATTCGATGTGTGAACAGCATAACTCAACACAAAGACATTCCCGTTTGACCTCTTCCTCATGTAACAACGTGGTTGTTGCTCCGTGTCTAATATCTATTGTTCCATTTGACTGTCAAGCGATTTAACGCTTGAGTGGTCCAGATCGGGCAGAAAAATCAATGCCTTCTGGCGGAGCACTTACGCGCATTGCGCTGAACGGATCAGGCAGGCGGCACGGATCGGGTGCCCACACCTGGTATTCCTATACAGCAGGCTGACAGCAACGTAAACACAAAACTGTTCTTTACCAGGTGCGTGCCAGGCTGTTCCACACTAGCTTGTGCTCCCGTAGCACCAGCTTCTGAATGACGCCCACACTGGCCTCCTGGAACTGGCTCCTCAGGGGCTCACCTATCGGCTGCACCGCGCCTGCCAAGCACACACTTATGCATTACCACATATATGGGACCAAATGATGGTCACTCACAGGCCACCAATAATTAATTTACAATGCCATTACATCATTTTCTACCAACATGAGATCCAAAGGTGGAAATTGGGGGGAAATTACTAGAGAAGGCAGAGATGTTTCAAACTATTCAGTTGTTTCTGCTTGATATAAGTGGTCATACCATGCATTGATATTATACACACAGCATGAGACCAGTGATTCATTTGTCAAAGTTTGGAATCCTGAAAGTATTCTGGCAGCATGCCAGCTATTGCTACATTTTCTTGTAAATTTCTGGGAAATCTCTTTACAAGATGGATCACTAGGCTTCCAATCAGCCACCAGTGGAGGTGGTATATTGCGATGGTGCTGAAATGTTTGCTTGTAATGTACATCAGTGGTGGCAGAGTTAGTAAAGGTCTAAAACATTCAAGAACTGAAGCTGAAGTTTCATTTTATTCCTGAAAAACCTCATAAATCTGTCGTTGTTGGCTAAGTAGGAAATATAGAGATCCCACAGTGGTCAATGCCAACTGGTAAAAGCAAGGCCTGAAAACAATCCCTTGTGGATAGTGGCTACTGTCTAGACCCTACCTATTACCAGAATTAACTTGGCACTGGTTACACCAGGTTAGTGTATATATAGTAAACAGGCCTTAGAGAAGGAGCGGTCCCATGGACTGAATCAAAGTCCTTATAGGCAAGTCCCACTACTCGACGGCCATCTTGGTGACCTCTGGTGACATCTTGGAAATATCAAACATGCCGTTTCCAAAAATGTGGTTGGTTACTTACATTACAGGAAGGGGCGGGAATATATGTAGACAACTGTCATATTGGTGTTACAAACTAACCTCATACTTTTCTATGGAGGATTCTTTGAATGCTTTGTCTCCTCATTATAAAGTCTCTAACTGAATTCTGACAGGCACTCCTCTGTGTGTAACCGCTGACCAGTTCTGCTATGTGCACTGCAAACTTATTCTGGGTGAACCTTTCCTTGGGCCACAGACTTGAAATGGATACTGTATACACGTGATCTCTATTATAACATCTATGGCATTATCGCTACATCCGAACATATGTGTTTTAAAATAGCTAAATAGCTAAATGCAGCAGCAGCTTCGAAAGCTGCAGAGTAATGAAAATCAGTCTCATGCGAGTGGACTGCCAGTTAAGCTGACCAGTGCGCTATAAAAAGCAACCACTACAAATGCATGGGATTACCTTCAATGACTACATATTGCAGGCATTTCCCAGGGGCCTGATTGAGAAGATTTGCCAGTTCTTCATCTAGTGCTAATTGTGGTGCTTCCTGTAAAACACAAATCATCATTTTATTATCACATAACAGAACATGTTCTTGCTTGCAGTGATAGAATGAAAGGAATATGACCAGAGTAACAAACTGGGAACTGACATTGAGCTTGTCCACCGTTTTCCGTTTCTTCCTGTAGATGTAATAGAAGAGACCAGAGAGAGCAAGGCTTGACCCAAGACAAACGATCTCCAAAGTTTTTAATGGATAATCCTCCATCATCTAGAACTTTTTACTGTCCTTTCATCCCACGACACTGTGGAACAAAACCAACATTCCACATACAGCAAGTTCATAACGTAACGTCATGTTTGATGCACGAGCATGATCATTTGAATATAAAACATCAATAAAATATGCATTACATCTTTGACCTGTCCAAGTATGTGACATTTATTCTCTGCCATGGTTTTTGCAGGGTTTTGCAAACAACTCTTTCAAATGCTTTGAGTAAATGGCTACACCTGACAACTCAGTCCAAAACATTTGTAATCAACATCGTGCAATAAATGTGAATCGCGTTAGAGTTTACTGTTTACTGTAACTAACCTAGCGAAAACTGAGTATCTACATTTTCTCTCTAAAGCCTCTCTTTGTCACGCACTGCAACTGCAACTGTCCCTAACTAAACAAGCAAGCAGCTGTCCATGTTAGCTTGCTAGCCAGCAGGTGCACTAGCTAGCCACCTACCATTGCAAGATCATTAATTATCCTCAAAAGACAAGACTGGAACAATAAAACAGAACACAACACTGTACATTTGCAAGATGTTCTCTGGATAACTAGATTACAAACTTCTCACAACTGACCTGTGACATTGACGTTTGTTGTAAGCGTAGACTGTCAACCTACTTCCACATAAGGAGGTGAGCCAGGATAAGTCACGTGGCGACGTTCTCCCATGTCACGTGACCATCCGTCAAACTCCACTTCTTCACTGCGCAGCTGCTTAGAGCTTACGCGTGTTGCTGTCTGTATGGCCTCCACGCTCCACGTATATTGAAATGGCAGTAGTCGGAAAGAAGAAGTCTGCCGGTGCCACATCTCGATTATGGGCAACATTACGCACAATATGGCAGGAGAAGCATCTCATATTATTCAAAGCGGAATACACTTTGCTAGTTACAGCACTCCTCTGGTTTTTGGAAATCGGTGTCAACATATGGGTCATTCAAAAAGTTGCATGTAAGTAGCTAGCTTGCTTGCTTGCTAGCTAGCTAGTCAGCATGTAAGCCCATAAACCTAGGGTAACAGTGACAACACTAAACTTTTATTCCCCAAATGTCAGGAGTCTAGTCTAGTTTAATCCTGTATTTCCACCATTTCCCAGTCAATGTAAACACGTAGGCTGCAATTGTTTTCTGCGTTATGGATCTTAACAACTTTGCATTGCTATACACTGTATTATCTAAGTTATAAGGCACCATGAAAGTTAACTTTAAGCTACTGTAGGCCAATATAACCGTATTTAAACAACAACAACTATTCATCTTATTACATGCTGATGAAAACTCACATTTCTCAGACATAATCTAATTAAATGTGGTGATATGTTGATTGCAGATACAGAAATTGACTGGAAGGCCTACATGGATGAGGTTGAAGGAGTCATCAATGGGACTTACGACTATACACAACTCAAGGGTGATACGGGGCCACTGGTGTAAGTTGTGCTGTTAGGTGGCTGACTGTGGCAGAGAGAGAGACTGACTACCCTACCTGGCCTTAAACCTGCATCTTCTGTACAGTAGCCACGGTGCTGGATGTTTCTCTTTGGTGGGGTGCCAGCTCTCTACCTCTGCCACAATTATAATCATGAAATTTCTATACAAAGTCTCCTTAGGAGGAAATCTCCTGTAAAGGTGATGTTGCACACCTCCGGTCTCTTACGGTTGTTTTGTTTACATGTGTTGCATGCAGGTACCCAGCTGGTTTTGTTTACATCTTCACTGCATTATACTACGCCACTGACCATGGGGCGAACATCCGACTTGGGCAGTATATTTTTGCTGTTTTCTACCTGATCACCCTTTTGCTTGTATTTCGGATCTACAACCGCACTAAAAAGGTAGGCCTACCACGTTTTTATGTCATCTCATTCTCAATCAAGTATTTGTGTGTGAAACTTGGACGAACTTGGACGAAAAAATGTTTTATAGTTGATTGTGCAGTTGTATGTTGATGTTTACTACTGGTACTTACATTCTAGTACTTTCCTGACTGTGACTGATGCCCTCCCGCCCCCTGTCTCTGCTGCCCTGTGATCTTTGTAGGTTCCTCCATACGTGTTCTTCTTTGTGTGCTGTGCATCGTACCGCATTCACTCCATCTTTGTGCTACGTCTCTTCAATGACCCTGTGGCCATGATGCTCCTCTTTGGCGCTGTTAACCTCTTCCTGGATGGACGCTGGACCCTGGGCTGTGGAATCTTCAGGCAAGTACCATTAGTAAAGCCAGACAAAGAGAAAGCTGAAGAGGTGCTAGTGGCTCTGGTCTCTGGCTCATGTTGTTTGCTGTCTGATCTTGTGGACCATTTAGTAGTTTCCATGATAATGAATGCTGAGTTATGACCCATGTTCTCTGCTTATTTCTCCTGTGGACAGTTTAGCTGTGTCTGTGAAGATGAACGTCCTCCTGTTTGCCCCTGGCCTCCTCTTCCTCCTCCTGTCAGAGTTTGGTCTGATGAAGACCATCCCTAAACTGACTCTCTGTGCCGCCATCCAGGTGAGGCCTTCAGACACTCTGGACACAGCCGTGTGGCGTCTGATTACTGTGCTGTCATCTTTCACCCCACAACACCCCCCATAACACACACACACACACACCTGCCACCCTTCTGTCCAAACATACTCTTAGTGCCACGTCAGCAAACACGTGTCCCTTCCTCGCCCACAGCTGTTGCTGGGCTTGCCCTTCCTGCTGGAGAACCCTGTGGGCTACATGAGTCGGGCCTTTGACCTGGGCCGGCAGTTCCTCTTCAAGTGGACAGTCAACTGGCGCTTCCTGCCCGAGTGGCTCTTCCTCAACCGATATTTTCACCTGGTGCTGCTGCTCTCCCACCTGATCACGCTGGCGCTGTTTGCCTGGCGCCGGTGGAAGAGGTGATTTACACACACACGCACACACACACACACACACACACACACATACATACACACACATACCACCCTACATTGGATAATCAAGTCATTTGTATCAATGTTTCAGTACATTGCTTCATTGCACTATGTTTTATTTGTCTGATTTGTCTAGATTGCTACTGAAGTCCTAACAGATTTTTATAGACCATTAATGTAAGGATTTTGATAATGATTATGATTATTCGCTTAAAAGTGTGAGTTGTGTCTGCTGTTGTTTCAGGTAGAATTGTGTTTGGGGATAAATGCTTTTTCTTGCTATTCAGGCCTGGAGAGAGCATGCTGGCTTTGCTGAAGGACCCTGCTACAAGGGATGTCCCAGCTCAGAAACTTACCTCTGATCATATCCTTACTGTTTTCAACCATCCATGTGCTTCAAGGGGCCAATCCCAAAGTGAGCCCTGAGGACTAAGGACTAACAGACTCACAGACTTACTTGATCTCAGGTGCTAAGTGAGTGAGTGTGTGAGGCCACATGTGCTCAGCAAGGCCTTCAATTGGCCCTGGGTATGGAAATGCCCAGATAGGTATAAATGGGATTGGGACAGCACTTCACAAGATCGCATGTTACCTTGACGACGTTTAATAACAAAGATGTTGCTGACACTTGCCGGTTTGGGAATTTTCGTGTTGTAAAACGTGTTGTTGTTGTTGGTTGCTGCTCACATTTTTCTAAATGTTCCGTTACGTGGTCGTGAGTCGTGCTGTTGTTTACCTTTGTCATTTCTGGATTTCCCTATGGTCTCCGCGGTAAACGTCACAACGCTTTGAACTGTGGGTAATTCCCTTTGGTGAAGTCTGCACTGATGCAGACTCACGGAAAGGGCTTGGTAAGTGTGTACTCAAACCCTCACGCCCTTTGAAATACGACATTGGGACAGCCCTAAGCCCTTACGAATTTCGTGAGAACGCGCAGCAAAGTCTGTGAGTCTGGACTTTGGGATTGGGCCAAGGCCATCATTTGTCAGGTTCTACCTGAGTTCCACATGAATTTAAACTAGTACTAGGCTGAAAATCAGGTCCCACATGGATGACTTTCCTGAGTATAGGAGTGTTTGTGACCTGTGTGGTAAGAAACAAGTCAGCAAGCAGCATTTCGTAAATAATGCTAAATTAGTAACAAGCAGCCTTTAGTAACAATGCTAATGTCTGATGCAGTCCAACTGGGGATGCTGGGGAGGCTCAGCTTGTATAATAAACCGTTCGCCTCCAAACTGGTCTCCATGACGCATGCTCAACTATGTTTAATGGTGATTGGTGTTTATTGGTACTTTAAAAAGTGTGTTACACTCTATCTGAAGTGCGGGTTCCTTAACATGGCTTCACAGGTGGTTCTGGTGCTCTTCACCTCTAACTTCATCGGCATGTGCTTCAGCCGCTCGCTGCACTACCAATTCTACGTGTGGTACTTCCACACACTGCCCTACCTACTGTGGAGCGGAGGAGTCAAGAAGATGGCCCACCTGCTCAGGTGAGGAGCACAGGAACTGTGTGTGTGTGTGTGTGTGTGTGTGTGTGTGTGTGTGTGTTTTATGTGGCTGTGTCTCTTAGCCCTAGAACATAAAAAGTTTATAAGCACAGATGATGGGCATCCATGTATTCTAGAGAACAGATAACATAATGAATGAAGTTTGAAAGAGCGCTTTTGGACCATTTTTTTTTACATCATTCATCATCACACTGAAGCAGACTGAGCACCCAGGAGCTCATCCCTGACTGTGTATTCAGTGTATGAATTGGGGTGCAGATTTTAACACACTACTGAAAGAAAAATCCATCAGCCTTGGTCATGTGGCTATTAAACTACATGCATACATAATCTATTACACCTCATCCATCATGATTGAAATGGTTTCCCGTTGTCTCTGGTTGTTCTGTTGCAGGGTACTGATCCTTGGGCTGATCGAGCTGTCGTGGAACACTTACCCCTCCACCAACTACAGCTCCCTCTCCTTGCATGTGTGCCACCTCATTGCCCTGCTGTGCCTGTGGTTCAACCCCACCCCGGCTGCCCAGGAGAAGGCCAAGCGCCGCTGAGGTCAAAGTTCACCTACCAACCTGCCAAACCCCACTAAACCGTCCCCACCCTGAAAGCGACGGAGGGCAAGACACAGAGCTGTGCCCCCTCCCTCCGCCCTTTACTTGCTTCTTATTGGTCAAGATGACCAGTAGGAAGCTGAGGGACCCAATGGGGTGAACACCAGTCTTACCAAATCAGTACAGCCGTTAACATCTTCTGAAGCTGTTCCTGGGTTTGTCTCGTTTTTGTTTTCATTTGAATCCGAAGGGTGTTTTTGGACCACTGTAAGGTACAGCTTTAACCTGTGTCTGAGGGGGTGGCTATGAGAACTCTCAGGACTAAAGGAATTGACGGTATTCTTAAATGTAAGATGAGGAGGGTGTTTTTGGTTTTGTTCCTTGATGGCCATTATAAGGAGGAGTAGTTGTCCTTTTGTATATTTTCTTATTTCATTATATTTTTGCTGTGTGGTATTGCTTTTACATTTGGGGTATGAACCCCATAGTGATGATTTTAAACAATGTGAACGGCGTGTAGCCAAAGAGTCTTTAGCAATATCATGTTTCTGTTACTGTAACATTGATGAATACACATTATTTTAGAAACCGTCCAAAAAGTGGTTTATATGTGCATAATGTATTTAATTATATCAGGGAGTTTCTGAAGTTTACTGCAAATTAAGCTGACTTTTTTTTTTTTTTTTTTTTTTTTTTAACCTTATACCACCGCCCTCCCTCCCCCAGCAGGTGCATGAACAGGTACATTCAGTATGTTGAATGTGTATTTGGCTACTGTTGCAAAAGCATTTGCAAAGGCAGATTTCAGAGTTTAGTCAAACAGCCTTTCTGCTTAATGTTCTTTGAACTGGAGTAGGATTTATGAATATAGGATGTATTTCTGAAAAATATGTTGCTTGTGAATTGGTAACCATTTAGACTAGGTGATTTACTTTGGTTAGGGCGTTTGAAGGGTTAGAGCGTTTGTGTTGACTGGCAGTTAATTGACATTTTGTGTGGAGTGTGTGTGATTGATTTGCATGACATCCACAGCTGATTCCAAACGTAGACCTGAGTTTTTGCTTTTATTTGATAGCTGTGTAAAGATTAAAAAAAAAAAGAAAAAATCTCAGTCCTCATTTACAATGTGTGTGTTGCATGGTTGTACATGAAACACAAGCTGATGAAAAATTACTTGAGTAGTCTGTATGAAAAAGTCTAAAGCGAACAGACATTTATATGTGACATTGAAAGTATAAATCAAGATGTGTTTGTATGCATTGGTTGTGAGAATCACTTTTAGAAGTGGTGTCAGATGGATGAATGAATGAGTGTTTCCTCTTTGGCAGTGATGTGATCCTAATTGATTGTCAGTTTGTTAACAGCAATTCGTCAAAAGTGACAGCAAAGTGTCAAAAACTTAAAATTAAGTACCGTATTTTCCTAATAACTATAAGTCACACTTTTTTCCATAGTTTGGCTGGTCCTGCGACTCAGGTGCAACATATATATTTATATACAGTATAAGGGTTTTTTCCTCTTCATGACGCATTTTTTGACTGGTGCGACTTATACTCCGGTGCGACTTATAGTCCGGAAAATACGGTAATATAAAGTACATTTCTTCCACCTAGTTAAAAAATCAAGGAAACAAATTAAGTTGGAAAAAGACCTAAAGATTGATGTGAACAAATGTAGCCTGTGAATATAATAATAGCACTTAATTAGCCTGAATCTCAAGGCAATGGGTTTGCAGCAGTAGGATACTTTGAGTCACATTTGAGGCATTGTAGGACTTAAGTAACCTAGAAATCTAGACGCACCCTACTGGCATGTGGGTCTGGCTCATCAGGCTAGGACCTGAGGGCAGCTGTAGTGCAAACGGCAGCATCCATACCACAGTAGGGCTTAAGTGCCCGTTTACCCCAATGACCATTTGCCGATTCTACTCCCTCCACTCTTTCCATTCATGCTCTGTCAATCTCTGCTGTCCTATGTCAATTGAATGCAAACGCCTCTAAAGTAAAAACAAAAGAAAAAGAATGCAGAAGCATGGCCTTAATCATGTATCCTAGTCGTAGGCTTAGTGTAGCCCGGATCACACATGGCAGGAACATAGCCTGAGGATTGTGGCTAGTCTTATGTGGTTGTCACAGTAGCATAGCACAGCAGTAGCATGACATTGCATTTGGTAGTAGCAGCATAGAAAAGCTTGTTTTTGGGGTTGCAGGTGGTGTGGTAGCTGGAACCCCATGTGCTTTATCATGCTACTAAGGTTGCAGCAGTAAAGTTGAGGCATAGAGCTGCAGAAACTTCACCTTTATGTTGTTGAGGGTGAAGCAGCAGCACACCATAGTAGGAATCATAGCATAACATAGAGTGGATCACATATTGGGGTTGAAGCACATGCATATTACAAAGCTAGATACCGCATTGTCCGTCAAGTTCTATTGCTGGGGGCAAACACTTTACTCTCTATGGGCAACACTTGTCGGCAATCAGAGACACCTGTCTGATTTCCACCTTTCAGTTTCTTCATTGACCTCCAGTGATTTTTGACCCCACCATGAAGGTGGCACTATTTACATATGTTCTGGAGTACAATGCGGCATCTACCTTTTATAATATCTATGTTGTAGCATAGCGTAGCATGAATTACATGTTGGGGTTGTAGCACAGCATAGCATAGCGTGGATCACATGTTGTTGGGGTTGTAGCACAGCGTAGCATAGCGTGGATCACATGTTGTTGGGCTTGTAGCACAGCATAGCATAGCGTGGATCACATGTTGGGGTTGTAGGACAGCATAGCATAGCGTGGATCACATGTTGTTGGGGTTGTAGCACAGTATAGCATAGCGTGGATCACATGTTGTTGGGGTTGTAGCACAGCATGTTGAGCTGGATGTTCTCGTCCCAGTGGCGCAGCAGCAGGAACAGCTGCCGTGCGGCCGCCTTAAGCCCCGCCAGGTCCAGTCCTTCGGGCAGCAGCTGGCCACGCAGCCAGAAATCCGCCTTGGCGGCAATCAGCTCCCACTCCACGAAGTAGCCGGCGCACCGGTGCTCCAGCCAGGCCAAGGCCACCGCTGTGGCCCAGCTCAGGCTCTCCAGTTCCACCTGGGCCAGCACCACATCCCCTGGCAGCTCAGCAGGCTCCAGAAGGGAGGCTTCGCACATATCCGTCTCCGACCCGCGCCCGCTGTCCGCTTGGGGGACCCCGCCAGCCAGCTCCGGGGAGCCCTCTTCCAAGCTGAGGGGTTCAGAGAGGACAGTGTCGGCCCCAAGGCAGCGCCCCACACTGGGCCTTGCAGACACCCTGGTGAAGCCAGGGGCCAGGGCTGGAGCTGGAGCCTGGTTTGGGGATGGCGTCTCCTCTGGGTTGACTGGGGGAGAGGTGCAGCGGATGGGGGGGCTCAGGCTACTGCGGTGGCTGGTGTACGGGGACGCCCTCTTCAGGCGCTCCAGAGGGATCTGGATGCACTCGGAGTAGGACTCGTTCAGACAGAAAGCACCGGAAGCCAACTGCAGATGCACCTGTAAGGAGACAGGACAACACAGATGCAATATATTCACAGTAGAGAAACCAAACTAATTGGTCATAATGCTGCAGTACAATTGGCTACATACAATCTATGAGAGGGTATGTTCCTTCTCTTATCTGTCTTAGCACTTCCAAGATCTGGACGGAACTCCCAGCTGTCAAACTCCTCTTTTGATATTCTTTCCATTAGATGTACATGAGCTGGGTACAGACTGTCTATTTGCAGATGTCTGTTTCTTTACCTCAGCCCCACTTGATCGCAACTCATCTACAGCTTGAGAGTCACGAATAAGAGATGGCCAAGCAGTGGTGCCACTAATGAAGATCCTAGTCATAACATTGGTCATTTTTTCCCCAACATGCTGTACATGAAAGCTTTCCTCTGATCAGGTGATCAGCCGAGGCCACTCACCAGAGGCAGGTAGTTGGGGGTGTCTGTCTCTGTGTGCTTCTCTGCCTCTGCAGACAGACAGTGAGGCTTCAGGGCTGCCTGCCTTCCTGAGGCGTTACTGGACATCAGCCTCCCCAGATTAAACCTGAGGAGCAGACACACACCAGTCTAACAGGGTCAAACATTGGTACTACAGGGTGAGCATTTACAGTCATCCCAGTTATGGACTGCAAGCACCAAAAGTACAAGGATACATACATGGTGTGAATTAGAAGGGAGCCTAGGTTTGACCATCATTTTAGACTTTTACCCTCTCAAAGAAGGCAATGTAAATTGTGTACTGTATATAAGTATATATACTCTTTTGATCCCATGAGGGAAATTTGGTCTCTGCATTTAGCCCAATCAGTGAATTAGTGAAACACACTTGGCACACAGTGAGGTGAAGCACAGACTAATCCCGGCGCAGTGAGAAGCCTGCTACAACAGCGGCGCTCGGGGAGCAGTGAGGGGTTAGGTGCCTTGCTCAAGGGCACTTCAACCACCGTTCCTACTGGTCAGGGTTCAAACCGGCAACCCTCCGGTTACAAGTCCAAAGCACTAACCAGTAGGCCACGGCTGCCCCAATGTTTTGTGCTGTATAATCTAAGCACACTCCTAAACCTTGTGGAAAGCTTGTTGAAGCTGCTATAGCTGGAAAAGGTGGACCGACATCATATTAAACCCTACTGTATGGATTAAGAATGGGATGTCACTTAAATTCATATGCAAGTTAAGGCAGGTGACCCAATACTTTTGGCAATAGTGTATGTTCAATCCCACCTTTAGGAAGCATTTGCATTGGGAAGGAAATGTCAGCATTATCTCTAAGCAATACCACTTTTAATCCATATTTCACCACACAGACCTGTGAAAATAGCTGACGGATCACAATAGATCAACAGCACTAGAGAGTTTGAGTGGCACCATAGGATAACCACCGCTAGCCTTTATGGTGTTAAGGTGTGATTAGGTCTCACCTGGAGCCGAAGAAGCTCTCCACGGAGCGGCTCTCTATGGAGCGCTGTGAGCGGGTGGAGGTGCCGGAGGGGCTGGCAGGGTGAGCGGCGGGGCCTGTACCTGAGACAGCACTGTTAACATCATCATCCATCACATCGGCCTCTCTCTCTCTCTCTCTCTTTCTCTCTCTCTCCCACACATAAGCACACACACTCATGCCAGCGATGGACAACAGTCCACAGTTTTGGCTGGGGAGCTCATTTGTTTCAGGTTTGTCTTTCCACATCGACAGCAGCAAATGATTCAGTTCAATCACTGTGTCATCTTTTGTTACATTTCATTGCTACTCTTGTTCTTATCCAGGGGATGTACACTGTATGCTAACTACTGTAGATCTCATAACACGTCTGCTCTGCAACCAAACATATAAGTACCTAGTTTAACTCATCGTTATTAACATGCAAGTTGACAATATCCTTAAACTGAGTTTATATTGCTATAACCATTCTACAAGTATATGTTACTTATATAGTTAAGGGAACACAGTTGATATAAAATGAAATCCCGTCCTCTAGTGCAGATGTTCTGATCTATGTAACCCAGGACTCAGTGTTGTCCATCCCACGGTGACTTACTGCTCTCCCAGGAGGTCAGACTGCAGGGGGAGGCGGGGGTGTCGTCTCTGTCTGTGGTGGGGAGAGGGAAAACATAGCACCACGAATCTACAGCTATAGGATGATTGATTCAAGTGAGAATGTTTATGTGGTAGTTTGCCATAAAATATTTGATATTTACTTAGTCAATGGAGTATAAGTCTATGGAGGTGAGTTTTTTTTGTCACCAAACCAGCGATGAGTTTATTATATTTTTAGCGATGATTTATTATATCTTTTCAAAACTGAAGAAATTACACTTTGGTACAATGTAAAGTAGTCAGTGTACAGCTTGTATAACAGTGTAAATGTATGTCTCTTCAAAATAATTCAACACACAGCTATTAATGTCTAAACCACTGGCAACAAAAGTGAGTACACCCCTAAGTGAAAATGTCCAAATTGGGCCCAATTAGCCATTTTCCCTCCCTATTGTCATGTGACTCGTTAGTGTTATAAGATTTCAGGTGTGAATGGGGAGCAGGTGTGTTAAATATGGTGTTATCGCTCTCTCATACTGGTCACTGGAAGTTCATCTCATGGCAAAGAACTCTGAGGATGTGAAAAAAATAATCATTGCTCTACATAAAGATGACCTAGGCTGTAAGAAGATTGTCAACACCCTGAAACTGAGCTGCAGCACGGTGGCCAAGACCATACAGCGGTTTAACAGGACAGGTTCCACTCAGAACAGTGTCATATCCAGAGGTTGTCTTTGGAAAATAGATGTATGAGAGCTGCTAGCATTGCTGCAGAGGATGAAGGGGTGGGGGGTCAGCCTGTCAGTGCTCAGATCATACACCGCACACTGCATCAAATTGGTCTGCATGGCTGTCATCCCAGAATGAAGCCTCTTCTAAAGATAATGCACAAGAAAGCCCGCAAACAGTTTGTTGAAGACAAGCAGACTGGAACCATGTCCTTTGGTCTGATGAGACCAAGATAAACTTATTTGGTTCAGATGATGTCAAGCGTGTGTGGCGGCAACCAGGTGAGGAGTACAAAGACGAGAAGTGTGTCTTGCCTACAGTCAAGCATGGTGGTGGGAGTGTCATGGTCTGGGGCTTCATGAGTGCTGCAGCCACTGGGGAGCTACAGTTGATTGAGGGAACCATGAATGGCAGCATGCACTGTGACATACGGAAGCCTGATGATGTCTCTAGACCTAAACCCTATTGAGCATCTGTGGGGCATCCTCAAACAGAAGGTGAAGGAGCGCAAGGTCTCTAACATCCATCAGCTCCGGGATGTTGTCATGGAGGAGTGGAAGAGGATTCCAGTGGCAACCTGTGAAGCTCTGATGAACTCCATGCCCAAGAAAGAGGGTTAAGGCAGTGCTGGAAAAAAATGGTGGCAGCACAAAATGTTGACATTTGGGCCAAATTTGGACATTTTCACTTAGGAGTGTTATTGAGGGGACAGCAAATTCACACTGTTATACAAGCTTTACACTCACTACCTTACACTGTATCAAAGGGTCATTTTTTCAGTGTTGTCCCATGAAAAGATATAATGAAATATTTGCAGAAATGTGAGGAGTGTACTCACTTTTGTGAGATACTGTATATAATATTATATGCTATAATAATTATTATCAAGATATGATTTCTCAGTGTCTGTATCTGCATTATATCTCTCTGTTTACGACTCTGTGAAACCTCAACAAAGTCATACGTGCTTGATTTACTCTTCCATCATTCACATTGGGTTTACATTTTTTTGACAAGGAAGCTTCAGACCATTTTAATGAAATGGTCTGAAATGAAGTGTACATGATCATGAGGCCAATGACACTCAGGAACTCCCTTCAGGCCACTTTATTCGTGCCATCAGTACCTGTGGAGGTAAAGGTGTCCTCCAGCTCCTCACTGTCCCGGCTGGATGGCCTGCGACCCAGACCCACCGAGTAGGACCTCTGCCTCCTGCTGCCGCCTGCGTGGGAGCTGCGCCTCGCACCGAAACGCACCCCTGCTGCCATTACAACAATTACAACTGTTTAATTATACAACAACAATTGCAAGTACAATATTTTCCTCTTATTATTATATAACAATACAGTATATTACATTGTAATAATATAATCATAACATAATATACTAATACTATAACACAACATTAATAAAAGTTGGCAATAAAAGATGTGCACTGAGATATATGTATGATTATGATGGTTATACTTATATACTTGTGGAAACCAATAGTGTATGATTACCTATGTGCTACCATTTTACATCCTGCTTGTATAGTAAGAGCCCATAACCCCTGTGCTACCTGAGCTGAGGGGTTGGGGTGCGTCCTTGAGGCCCTTGCTGGTGCTGGTGCTGCTGGAGTCTGTGGCGGTGAAGGCCGTATACATGCAGATGATGTTGCAGCTCTTACTGGTCTGAATGGCCTTCATCCTGTACCTCTTCATTGGCCCTGGAGGACAGAGCTGCCCTGAGTCAGATAAGGTCATGCTTAACATGCTAGTGCCTGCATATACACATGTCTGGGTACGACGGAGTATTAGGGCCACACATATTTTTGCCATGACGAGATTAAAGTCGACATGTCGAGAATAAAGTTGAAATGTAATATCGACTTTAATCTTGACGTATCGACTTTAATGTCGCCATGTCGACATTAAACTCAACATTTCGAGAATAAAGTTGAAATATCATGTCGACTTTAATCTCGACGTGTCGACATTAAACTCAACATTTTGAGGGGGGGGGGGGGGGGTAAAAAGTGCAGTAGAAGAGGGGTTTAGTAGATTAAGTGGCAAGGGCTGCATAAGAAAGGTGGGGTAGGATTGGAATTGGGGGGGGGGGGGGGGGGCACCAACAAGGAGCACCCAAGAGCAACAGGGGCAAGGCTAGGCAATCAAGGACATGGGTAGATGGAGGAGAAATCAAAAATAATAAATAAAAATGTTCAACTTCATGCTTATGCACTAGAGGCATACTAGGCGCTCTCCCCAATCCTAGACTTTCACATTGCTTGTTTGTAATGGATGCAAAACAGCCCATTGCTGAATGTCTATGGAGGGACGAATGAAGCTGTCCTCCCGACCACCCTATGTAGGCTAGTTTGCCATGTTATCCTATGGAGAGTGACGCCCGTGGGTCATGAAGGGCAGTTATTTGGATGTGCAGTGGCCTTAACCACGTAAAACAGAGTGAAATAACATTTTGTATAGAAACATTATATCATTGGATACATATATTTTTCTAGCTATTTAGCCCAAACGGCATAGTATTTCCATAACTGCGAGACAGCACTTCACGATGACGGCAATGATAGTTAACAGACAAGACGCAATCTATCTGAATATCTGCAATCTATCTGAAATAACACCTATTTGAAGCCTATTTTTCATGTAACATATTGTGTATTAGTGTAGGCTACATAGCTTAAACTGTGTAGGCTATGTTTAAACAGTAGGGCCTATTGCAAGTTTAATGTCAGCATGTCGACTTTAAAGTCGACACGTCGAGATTAAAGTAGATATGATATTTCAACTTTATTCTCGAAATGTCGAGTTTAATGTCGACATAGCGACTTTAAAGTCAACATGTCGAGTTTAATCTCGCCATGGCAAAAATATTTTTTCTCTTCATGTGTGGCCCTAATACTCCGTCGTATCTGGGAGCTCTTCATGGAGACATTTTCAGCCAGGTGATTTTAGCCAGTTGTGACTGATAACTGGTAGCACTACATTTCATAACAATGTGTTCTTTCTCAGAACTCAAAGTGAAGGCTTTTACCGACATAATTTTCAGGTAGAGAGTAAATAAATATTTCAGTTATTATCCCATCCCATATATTATTCAATTCATAGGACAATAAACATATGTACAGGTTACAACCTAGATGTATGTATTCCACAGTGTGTTCAGTTAAGGGACCTATTGGGACTCAAATAAATCATTTGTGTTTTTCAACAGCAGGGGGCAATACTTCCCTTTTCTTTCTTTAGCCTCAGTTGCTAATGTCAATCTGAGCATGTGTGGACTTTTTCTTTGCATAAATGTCGTACGTAAAATATATAGAGATATCAGGCCAGAGGTGTAGAGAGTCGCAAGTTAATAAGAGGCGTACAACAGCTTATACCCACCTTGCTCGATGTCGGATTCTTTTTCTGACATGTTCTCAAAGTCACGGATCACAGAGCGAGCGGCCAGCTGATGCACAATCTCTCCCCAGGGGTCAGCTGCTGGCGGTGTGGGGCTCGGAGGGGCCCAGAGTGGGCTCAGGTCCACAGCCACCTCCCAGGACACGGGCCGGCCCCCCAGCAAGCCATGGATGAGGGACCGGGCCTGCAGAGCCTGGGGCTCGTCAGATGGTGCGGCTGCAAAGAAGCACTCCGGGTCGGTGAAGCCATCCCAATCCAGAGGGGAGGCTGGAAAAAGCAAGCCATCTATAGAGAGAGAGAGAGAGGGGGGGGGGGGGGAGAGAAAGAGAGAGAGGATGAATATTAGGAAGGTAATGAATGTGTAGGACACAGAGGATAAAGTGTTTTTTGGCAATTGTATGTGTTACCTGTGGCAAAAGCCTGCAGTGTACTGTTGGTGTATATGTGGATGTGCATGCTTTATTGCTTTATGTGTGGGTGGGTTGACATCATTTGGTTGCCTAGTTCAGAGGTGTGTGTGTGTGTGTGTGTGTGTGTGTGTGTGTGTGTGTGTGTGTGTGTGTGTGTGTGTGTGTGTGTGTGTGTGTGTGTGTGTTCTCACTGGAGTCGGTCAAGCTCCTGCGAGACAGTGCTCCCCTGAGGCTGGGCTGCGTCTCGCTGTCGCTCTCCTCCAGCCGCCCGCCCACCGCCTGGTCGAAGGAGACCTTCTCCAGGGCCCGCCGCAGCCGGTGCATGTCCAGCTCGCCCTGCGGAGATGAAAAGCTGCGTGCAGACATGGCACAGCGCGCCAGCGCCCTCTGCCTGCGACGACACTCCTCACGTTCCGCCAGCCTGCCAGCCTGCAGGGAGCCAGTGAACAAACACACAAAGAAACAAAGACATTATCAGAGCCATAACAATTCGAAAACAACTCAAGTTGCAGATATAGTTTATCATTACTAGTAGTCTATGTGTGTTGCCTAGGAGACAAGCCCATGTTCTGGGCTGGTATTAGAACCATCAGTTGAGCCACAGCAACACCTAATGTGGACTCAGATATAGGCATTTAGGTAGAGGAATTAATTACCATTACGTTCACATTCACTGATAACAGCCCCATATATTAGTACATCTATCTATTTATCGATCTATACACACACACACACACACACACACATCATGTGTTTTTTGTGCAGTAAAACTAGGCATTGCTGTTCCTTCTAAACCCCCACCTTCCCAGGGCTGGGGTCAGTGTTCTCCGAGGGAGGGGTGTGCTGCCAGGGGGACTCCCAGCGAGAGAGGCCACGTGTGTCTGGGGGGGCCACCCTCTCCAGGCCCTGGGGCAGGGAGCCTGTGTCCAGGCTAGGGCTGGTCCAGTCAGAGGCAGCAGGGGAGGCAGAGAGGAGGCCGCGGTCGCTGCTGATGGAGCAGCGGGTCAGAACATACTGGTCCTGCACGTAGGACGCCTCCTCGATCCGCTGCCGCACGTCACTGTAGGGCTCCAGCTCCAAGGCTAAGAGAAACAGGTGACAAAATATATAATGTCCGCAACACTGCTTTAGACTCCCATATATTTAATGTACAAAGACAACGTTTCGACCCTGCTGGGTCATATGCGTGTGTGTGTTCTAGAGACGAGCTGTCACCTGTGCTATTGTTGTCGACGTCGGAGGCCTTGGCGCAGGAGAACTCGGAGGAGATTTCCCGGGAGATCTCCCTGAGGGCCTCCTCAAGGTCCTCCTCCTCGCCCGGCAGCGCCAGGAACTGCTGCAGCACCTCAGACGGATTGGGCAGCTCGTCCTGCACCTGGCCGAACACAGAGCCCAGGGAGCCGCGGGACGCGCCTCGGTACGAGCGCCCTCTCACCTGGGAAAGAGACACAGGGCAGGGGGACTTTTACTGTCTTAAAGGACAAGGGGGGTGTTGAAGATTAAAGGCACAGTCCATGAATTTCGAGAAGGTTTGTTGATATTTAAGGCCAAACAACAATTAAAATTTCCCCTCCTTTGTGATCCTGAAGCAACATGTTGATCAGAATGGACATGCAAAACCAAGACATTTTACAGATACATTGCAGAGATATCTAAAAACAATATCTGTACGTCCTTACCTCATTCTTCCTGCTTCTGAATGGCGCCACATCATACAAGGTGCAGTAGCCAATCAGACGACTGCCAGGGTAGAGTGGAGGGATTTCATTGGGTGAAAGGAGAGCCTCCATATTGTCAGGCACATACCAGTCAATGCGAACATCAGTCAGGACAGGCTCAAGAGCTTTCTTCAGGGATTTGATGAGCTGAGGAAATGTGTATTCACATTCATACATGTGACAACTATTTGTCAGTTTGTAGTTCGAAGAAGATCTAAAGCCATAACTGGAGCCACTGTGTTATTACATTACATTACATTACATTTGGCTGACACTTTTTAACCAAAGCGACTAACAACATGGTAAACAGTAAGTTTTAGAACAATTCTCACAATTTTAGGACAGTTTAAAAAAAAAACATTAGAGTACAGTAAGAATAAGTGCGTCGGTGAGTGCTGTTTTTAACATTTACTTGTCAGTTTAAAACGGCTGGTGAGTGCTAGGATCAGTAAGACTTGTTGTAAGTGTTGCTATGAGTGTTATGTTAACAACGCAAAGATCTTGCCTTACATTGTAATTGGCTGAGAGAAACTGATTATCCCTTTGTATTAATTTCTTATTATGAATTAGCTTACTGATGATCACCACAACACGTATTTGAGGTCTTTGGACCACTGCAGGTCTCCCCCAGTGAAAGCTGCTCTCTCACCTTCGGTTGCAGCCTCTCATCATCACTCAAGAACTCGGCACCGCCGCCGGTCACCTTGGCAACCCCTTGGAGAAGCCGTCTACAGGCCCGTGGACCCAGGCCCAGACCAAAGCACCTCAACACAACAAAGAACAACTTTTTTGTTGACAGGAATAGCAGTCTGTGCTATCTAACA
>NC_055957.1:26865689-26900689 GCF_018492685.1 Alosa sapidissima | reverse complement strand
TAAAGACCCAAGGGTCACAGAGAGGGAGAGAGAAGACAGAGATGGCTATAAGTGTTGGCTATAAGTGTAAACTATTATACTAATATTATCAATGCACAAATCAAAGCACTCCCAAAATTATATGAGGTATTATGTTATTCCCAGTCGATAAACATATCTATCTGTCTATCTATCTGTCTATCTATCTATCTATCTATCTATCTATCTATCTATCTATCTATCTATCTGGGAGCACATCTGCCAATAGGGAGAACATCTGCCAAGTCAATATTCAAATGTTGGCTGAAAAATAGGTCTGGGGTGTTGACAGACTAGAAAGAGCTTTTCCTGCCAGAGGAGCATGAGGAACTGGTCTGTAATAGCTGAGCTCAAATGACCACCTCTTGTAAATGCATGCGGGGGACGGCATATGGCCTGTAGTAGTGTTTGTCCTTTCTGACCAGAACCCTGTGTAAACCCGATCCTCCCCGCTACCACAGCAACCTGGGAGGATGACCTGAAAATTGCCTGGTGTGTGTGTGTGTGTGTGTGTGTGTGTGTGTGTGTGTGTGTGTGTGTGTGTGTGTGCACACTTCTTCCCTGTCTTAGTATAAAACAATTAGTATCTCACAAAGGTCATAACATTTCACTCTGTTAAAGATAAATAATAACAACAAATTTAACCACTGGCCACATTAATACATTTCACAAACCTAAAAAATGAATTTTCTGCTTCAGGTCATCGTAACAGTCAATCAAGAAAAAAATTATTTACCATGCTTCAGGGCAAGAAACTGTCTAAAGTGTTTTTGTTACAGTTTTTCTCAGTCGCTTTGGTGCTTTTCTCACATCACTATTAACATTTGCACAGCAGTTAGTGCATTTCTCAAAACAATTAGTGCAAACTGCAAAACCTAGTGGATAACCTGCAAAAGCACGTCACTTGCTCAAAATGGATAGTCCATTCCTCAAAACTAAAGTATTATTTATGTCAATGAAACTGCCAGTGTCATCAAAATGAGAAGTCTTGACACCATCGTTTATCAACAAGATAGGCAAATGGCTTTGTCATGTTTTCATTATGGCAGTTTATTCTCTCAGTGTTTTCCCATCCAAAAAAGGTCAGAACTTGGTGACACTACCTGAACATGCTCAAGACAGCACTATACAGTAGCCTACTTGTACAGACATTTGAAAACTACAGTAAAGTTAGAAATTGCTGTAGTTAGGAGAGTGAGTACAAGACACTGAATATGTACGTTTCACATTTTTACTGTGCTCTTTGCAATTCTACAGCATTGTGACAGAATTTGATAACTAGTTCACCAATTTTGTATGTAATGACTCAAGCAATGAAATGAAGACTATCAGTTTTAACTATTCAGCATCCATAAGTATAGTTCATTTTGACTGACATGACAAAGCAACTGAAACATGTCCAAAAGCATTTGCAATTTGTTCAGAAGAAGGAGAAATTGCTACTATGATGTGCACAAATAACTAAATGTTGTGGAGGTTGAACTAATAGTTATGAGAATTTTCATTCTGATCTGAGAAAAGCACCAAAGCGACTGAGAAAAACTGTAAGATCAGAATGAATCTGTTTGGTAACTCTAGGCTGGGAATGAGAATAAAGGGGTTGATTTCTATTCAATATTTCCCATTTCTAAGTAGGGCAAAACTTCACTTGTAAGTGAATGGTGATGGCACTGCTCATGGTATAATGGTATGAAAATAAAATGTTGTTCCACATGTTCATGAAGTACCACATGTTTGTATGATGAATACCGGTAGCTCTACAAACACACAGGTTGTGATCATGGTCAGAAGGTCTGATATGATTTGTATGCCAGGCTTGTTTGCTGGCCCAGAGTGTTAGTGTTAGTGTGTGTGTGTGTGTGTGTGTGTGTGTGTGTGTGTGTGTGTGTGTGTGTGTGTGTGTGTGTGTGTGTGTGTGTGTGTGTGTGTGCGTGCGTGCGTGCGTGTGCGTGTGTGCGTGCGTGCGTGCGTGCGTGCGCGTGTGTGAGGAGGTAAAACTGACATCAGAACAAGGCTTGCTGGTGGTGAACAGGGTCTTGACGGTGGAGCCAAAGCCGATGATGTTGAGCATCGTCCCAGGAGGGACACTTTTAATGGCCACCAGCATCCCTTCCTATTATGGAGAAAAAAATGCAGGTGGGAGAGACACAGTCAGTGATTGTCTAATGTATGTCCCAGATCAGACACGGTCAGTGATTGTCCATGTCTCAGAACAGACAGGTGATTCCACTGTAATTCTCATCTGGATCTGGGTGAAGTTTGATCTTTCAGGGCACAAAGCAACAGGGGACATTGGTCATCTTATTAGAGCAGAGCAGAAAGACCTCAGATAACTAACCAACAGAGAGAAATAATATGTGTAGATGGGAGGAGTAATTAGAAGAGAATAAAAAGATAAAGAGCAGAAAAGTAAAGAAAGGATAGAAAGCAAGAAAGACAGAAAAAAACATTAAAGGGTAAAAGGCATTGCTATGAGCTGAAGGAGGCTGCAGAATGGGGGTTTGCTTGCCTTGATCTTGCTGATGTTGAGGTCACTCATGCTGCCGCTGCGGTCGATGAGAAAGAGCAGCTCCCGAGATGCCCTCTGCAGCTGGGGCGGCTCGGACAGCAGGTCCGGGCATAAGTTCAGCATCAGCACCGGGCTGCACAGGATGTCCTTATGGTAGCGCTTCCTCACAAACTCCAGCTGCAGGGACACACGTTAGTGATGCGGTCAGCTGCCACTGGCACAGTGATGAACAGGGTCACACAGACAGACGCATTCATCAAACAGTTCATATACAGCACATACATACATACAAAAATACATACATACATACATACATACATATATGGTATGGACAGACAGACAGACTGACTGACAGACTGACTGAATGACTGATTGAAGAGGTGATAGAGGTGAGAGGTCACCTTTTTCTCTGACTCAGGATCCTTGCGAGCACAGCGAACGAAGTCACGGCGTGCACTGATCTGCTGCTCGTATTGGCTGAAAGTGAGCCGCCCCCTTTCCAGGATGACCAATGGGCTGTGAGGCTCTGTCAGGGGGATGTGATTTACATTACTGTGTCAACGACCATTTTAACAGACAAAGCCAAGTCCTCACATCTGAGCCATTTAACAGCATTAGCATATCAGACTGTTTTGATTTTTTAACTACTTATACTCACTCATTTGCTAGCATCAGAGATTGCATGGCATCAAATAAGGAAACAGTTAGCTAAACAAACAAGTCTGATAGAAGTTTGTTTAGCAGCAGCAGTCACAACACCCCCCTGGTGAGTAAGTTCAGACCCCCTTATCACCAGGTGTGTGTGTGCTTCAGGTGAGGCTTACTCACCACTCAGGTGGAGGATGATCTCGAGGTGCCGGTCGTAAGGGTGCTCCTCGGCCAGTGTGATGCAGGTAACAGAGGCTGACTGGGCGCTGGGGTCAGCATCAGCCCGCAGTGGGTGGGTGGGGCTCTCCAGGCCTGGGGAGACGTAGCAGCACGAGACAGAGAGCAGCATGACCCAGAGAGAAGCTGATCCTGAGATGGGCAGCAGACTGGAGGCCCGCATGTTCTTGGCCTCACTCAACTCTCTGTCTTGGTCCTCTGGTAGCACTATTTATTGGTACCTAAGGGCCCTTTGCAACGTAGCTTGAGTGTTAATCCTCATTTTGTGAGTGGCTTCGGATAAAAGCGTGCGCTAAATGAATGAATGTAAATGTAAATAAGTATGTATATATACTATATATACTATACTATATATACTCTTTTGATTCCGTGAGGGACATTTGGTCTCTGCATTTATCCCAATCCGTGAATTAGTGAAACACACTCAGCACACAGTGAACACACAGTGAGGTGAAGCACACACTAATTCCGGCGCAGTGAGCTGCCTGCAACAACAACAGCGGCGCTCCGGGAGCAGTGAGGTGTTAGGTGCCCAATAAGGTCACACTCACACCTAGAGGTGCCCATCATCACTTATTAGGGACACAACAGGTCTGGACTCACATTGCATTAGTGACAGTACTATAGATGCACTGCAGAAGAGCAAACCCGTTCTGTCTTCCTCTTGTTGTGAAGCACCCACACAACATTCACAGTGAGTATTTGATGTAAGTGAGAAGGAGGCTGACAAAAGCCTGGAGTTGCTACAAGGTCTGGAGCAGACAGGCTCAGGGCCAGCTTCATGCATCTGTAATTGGCCCAAAGTTTTTTGTTTGTTTGTTTATTTATTTAAAAGGGACAGTGCACATTAATGAACATGCTCATTAGCATAAAACATGTAAATACACCGGATTTAGCTATTCAAGCTCATTTTCATCTTTAGTCCCTGACAGGTTGATGTTAAGGTTGATGCTAAGGTCTGTAGATGCTTAATAGTAAACCCTCAAACACACCTCAAACCCACAACACACACAGAAACCACTGCAAGGAGATAAAGATCACTAATCACACACACACACACACACACATGGAAACTGATGATTGTGTACCTTTTAGATTATACATGTTTAACATTATTTCAGATTTCCTATCAAAAATGACATTGTTTATGCTTTTATTTGTATACTAAAATGGCAGATTGTGTGAGAGAGATAAGTTCCAACAGAAGAGCATTTTCTGGTGAAAGCTAGGTGAGGACACAACCCTCCCACAGACAGCCTGTGTGCTCTAGCGTATACAGTAGGCCTGGGACACTTCCTTCTTCTCTTCCACAGACATACAGTGCTGACCGAGGGTTTGTTGAGGGTCAAAGGCTTAGTCCTCCGCCATCGTCTGCCGAGCTGATGGTGGAGCCAGGGGATCTAGGCTCGGAGCCAGACTTCTTTCACACACACACACACACACACACACACACACATCCCTCCTTGTGCTTGGCCTCTCTAGGCTGGTTGGTGGTGAGTGGGACGTATTTCATGGCTGTCAGTGTCACAGTCGATTGTGCCTCTCCCACAGTAGAGAGAGCGGCTGCAGTTCTGTCTGCTCGAGGGAGTCTCAGGACTGTCCTCTTCCCTGTGTGTGTGTTTGTGCGTATTTTATGTGTGTGTGTGTGTGTGTGTGTGTTTTGTGTGTGTGAGAGTGTGTTTGTGTGTGTGCGCGCACGCACCTGCCAGAAGACATGCCCCTCTGACCAGTAGCTGGAAGCTGAGCTCATAGGGCGAGAGGTTGGTGGCAGGGCTGGTGAAGATGGCGTGGACACACTGCAGGCTGGATCCCAGCAGCCGGTCTGCCTTGCCAGGACTGGTACCAAAACAACTGGTTGAACTGGGAAAAAGAAACAGGTTTAAAAAGAGTGAGGTATATTACAGAGGCACACCAGAGAAGTGGCTTTATATGTTGAAGTGATCAGTGTACAGTTCAGTCTTCAAAATATACATGTAAAATGGGGTCTATGCCCATCATGAATAATGGCACATAAAATAAAAAATGGTTTTAGACTGTTGTATATAATGAACAAGGACAAGGTGCTGGTGTTTATGTTATGTAACATGTTTCTGTCTATATATCAGAATTCCTAAATAAGGCCTTACCCATTTTCCTCTGAGCGACCCCCATTTTCACTCTTGGTTGGCACCATCCGCGCCCTCACTATGGGTGTGAGGACTGTGGGGAACACGAGACGGATCGCTCCATTCTCTAGGGTGGGTAATTCCTGAGTAGTGCTGATAATGACAGACACAATCTCCATGGAGCCAATGAGTCCGATGCTGATGATGAAGGTGCCTCGCTCCAGGTCCTCATCCAAAATCAGGTGTCCTGAGACACAAGGGGGAAACAACCCAACACAACACAACACAGGACAGGACAGGACAGGACAGGACAATATCCATTTGGAATTAACTTAGTCAGGTGGCTAGACACCCTCTCCCCTATCTCACAACGTTCATGAAAGTGAAGCAAAACGTCCAGCATCCACGTACAGATAGGATGACCAAGCAACCTCTACCTCTATCAATCTGTATCTGTCTGAAAATCTGAGGTAAATTGAACCATTTGTTTTTTTAGTTAGACACATACAAGCATGTAGACAGAGAGAGAGACAGACAGACAGACAGACAGACAGACAGAAGATCTGTGTGGCTCAACAGGTAAAGCAACTGCTAAAGAGCACACATACTGATGGAACATGTGTCTAATAATAACTCACAAAGATAACAGTACCACCCCCCTCCCACACCACCACCACCACCACAGCGTCCATTAATTAATTGGATTAAGTTGATTACTGTTCAATAATTGTCAACGTGATTTACTGGAAGATTAAAGCAGGGTATTGTACTGTGTTTGGCTTGTGTGATGTCTCCCTCTCCCTGGCTGCAGTCTTTGATGTCTACAAGAGAAGCATCACTCCTCTCTTAAGGATGTGCTTACAGCTGACTGGCTCTTGGTCTTTGAAAGAAAGGGTGAAAGCTTTCTGAGTATGCCAGTACAACAAATAATGTATTTGAGGTGTTGTTTGAAGGTTTGTTTAAACCCAATATTTGATACTGAAATCCTGAGTACCGACAGTTTATTTTTCACTATCTGTCTTATCTCTGTCCTTTTCTGTGCTTTATTCACATCTGTAAAGCACCATGTATATCCAATTGTTACAAATTAGATATAATCAAGCATAATTCGTATGCATTTGTTTGACTGTTGGTGTGTTTATTCGTTTATTACTGTATCTCCTCTCTAATCGTGCACTGTACGTCCTATCTGGAGCAGACAGTAGACTTTATGTATGTATTTGTTTGTTGGTTGGTGTATTTATTTATTTATTTATTTGTATATCAATTTTTTGCTCACCATTGGTGCACTGCATGTCCTGGCTGGAGTTGCCACAGCAGCACCAGTCCTTGCCATTGGTGCACTGGGTGTCTAAGGCGGAGGTGGGGCAGCAGTCCAGGCAACAGTCCTCCAGCTTGCCCCGGCTCTGGATCTGCACGCTGACGAGCCGGCCCGCGATGGACGCCTCAAAGCCCACCACCGCCTCCTTCTCAGCCAGTGGGTACACAAACACCCCTGGAGATGGGAGGGGGAGACAAAGGGAGGGGAGACATGGAGCGTAGGGGACGGAGGAGAAGAGAAGAGAGAGAGTGAATGGAGAGGAAAGAGAAAAGAGACAATTGAGGAGTGGAGTTGAGGAGAGAAGAGGAAAGAGGAAGAGTGTGTGTGTGTGATGAGCATGGAGGACAGAATGGAGAGGAGAAGGGAAGAGCAAAGGAGAGAAGAGAAAATAAAAGCTTTAATGTGTCTTTCTGTTTGCTATAAAGAACATGCAGAAATGTATCTATGGCTTAATACCCAGCTGACATGAGAGATTCATGACTGAGAAAACCAATGAGCTCACCCTCCACTGGCACTGGCTCTATGTTGGCATAGGTGAGGTGGGCAGTGAGGCCCAGGGAGCAGCCTTTGGCACAGGACTTGATGCAGGAGGTTTTCAGGAGCAGAGGTGCCCAGGTAGACCTGTTTCTTAGGCCAGGCATATTCTCTATAAGTAAGATGACCAATGAGTAGGAA
This sequence comes from Alosa sapidissima, assembly GCF_018492685.1. Lineage (NCBI taxonomy): Eukaryota > Metazoa > Chordata > Actinopteri > Clupeiformes > Clupeidae > Alosa > Alosa sapidissima. The sequence goes on along the minus strand of NC_055957.1, from coordinate 26,893,176 downwards.
AAAGGGGAAAGTTTTCATTTTGAATGTAATCTAAACATAACTTAATGTTTTAGTCTAAACATACCATATTTTATATTTATCACACAACTTTCCTAGATTCTAAAACACTGAAAATCGTACTGAATTCATTAAGTCTTTCCTGTATGCAAATAAAATAATATGACTATAATTGTGTGATCCTGTAATTTAAAAGATAACCCTGTTTTCTGTTTTTCAATGGAATAATTATGTTTTCTTCACAGTTATTTGTTTACATGAAGTGCCCAGTCACTGTCCCCTGGTAACTGGGCAATGCCTTTCGGCTACCAGGCAACGGCTAGAATGAGCGTGAGGCTACATTAGCATTTGGCTAAATCATTAACCAGCTGGTCAACAGCACAAGTGCCCCGGCAGAGGCACCCACCATGCCATAATGGCCAGTCTGCTTACCTGACCCACCTGAGGTAAAATCACATTAACATCTAGCAGCTGCCCAAGGGCATGCATTTATTCAAAGTCACTCGATTCAGTGGTGGAGAATTACAGTACAAGATGACAGTACAAGTATAGAAGTATAGCTTTCTTTTCCATCTCTCTCCCCTAAAACAAGTCCTTGATGAAGCCTATACCTTTGTTTGTTTCTTTTAAAGCTTACTTGGAAATAGGGTTCAAGGGGTCAGACTAAAGGGCTGTTAATTGAAAGTGCAGGTGCACAGGGTTTATTGGGAGCGGGGGTGGTGTGTTGGGTAACACAGCTGACTGAGCAGTGGATGGCGGTAGTGGTCACTCAGTGTTTGTTCTTGTCCTGGTAATGGCCTTTTACATACACCTCCGTCTAAGTAGATCAACAAGTCCCAGCTGGCTACCCATGTTGGTGTACAGTAAAAGGACATCAATATGGGTCAGGGAAATGTCATTCTGGTTTTATGGAGAAGGAGGAGGGACCAGTGGGGCACCTCTGGGGGTCTCAGCATGAACCGTATCATGGTTCATGGTCACTATCAAGCCCTCCAGAGTGTGGATTCAAGTCTAAATGAATCAATCACAACAGGGTTAGTGTGTTACTGAGTCTCATATAAGATAGACTGAAGTGAGCGCAGGGACAGAATAACTTTTCTGAAATGCCCTTAGTGTAAATGTAATCTCATAAGCATACAGGATTTCCTATGCGTACAGTGTTGTGCATTTCATATACTTAAGGAATTTCCTATACAGTGATGTGTCCTTACACTACCCAGAGTTCAAGATGGCAGAGTGATTGGAGAATGACTGCAGCTGTGACCTGAGGTGGATCTTAGATAGATACTGTAGATACTTTATTGATCCCCGAGGGGAAAGTCCAACAGTGCAACAGCACAAGAATAAAGTCTAGAGACCAGCATAAAATAAATATGGACATATAAGAGGGTAGACAAGTTAATATAAAAAAAACTATATCAGTGCAAGAATGGGTTGACGTAATAGGGTTACAGCATTATACAAGTATTGATTATAAGGAATTAAGTATTAAGTATAGGTATACAGTAAGTGTGGCCACAATCCGGCTGGAGGGAGGGGTTATGCATCCTTCTGCATCCAGGCCACTTCAGGGCCGGGTCCGTGGCAGAGACAGTGGCTGGGCTTTGGCAGTTTAATGCAGCCACGGCTCGCAGGCTCTACACTGTGACTCGGGGCATGGAAAACCCTAGATCTCCATAAGTCATGGCGATCTGATAAACCAAGTGTTTGCGTGACCTGCCTCTAACAGAACTTATTCAACTCTACCAACCACAACAACAACAACAACAAAAAACTATACATCATGCACCATTGCACACACACACACACACACACACACACACACTAACACTCTGGGCCAGCAAACAAGCCTGGCATACAGATCATATCAGACCTTCTGACTATGATTTTGTGTTTATATTCTTAAATGCAAATAGAGAAAATAATGTTTAATGTATTATATTTCAATGCAACTCACCTTTTAGGAAAGACTAAGGAAACACTTAGGGCTTTCTAAATAACTCAATTCTAAATGTCCTTATTAACTGTTAGTGCCATTGTGTTCTATATATCACGCATCTAAACTGATCATTTACTGCTCCATTGTGCCATACATGACTTTGGACTCTCTTACAGCATATCCTATCCTATAGCATTGCTGAATTTAAGTTTAAATGGGGCCCACTCCAGACTATGAATATAGGCCCAGGAAGAATTTGGAAAAAGCATTTTTACTAAGCCTATTTGAAATTAGGTCCCTATGATGATGTTAGTGGCCTTTAGCTTCACAACACTGCTATTTTGTATTTCCAGATGTAACAGTCAAATGAGTTAAAACTGCTAATAAGTGACATTGATCACAATTCAAATGACATAGAGTATCAGAGATTAACTATATAGCTCACAACACAATTTTATTAAATTCCTAACTAATTATACATACCTGGTAAGTATTTGTATCTACGGTAACTAAAACATAAAAACAATCAAAGCAATACTGCCTATAAACAAAATGCCTTAGCTGTTCATTGGATTCATTCAAAATAAAACTCAACTCTGGAAAGCATCTACATAACTGTAAGAGAAATTTTAATTCAGTCTACTTATTGGTTCATTAAAGTACAATTTTAGCAGAATGTCTGGAATTAAAACGACTGCATCTGTCAACACAAATCAAAACACTCAGAGAATCCTAGAGACTCATTCAAACATACAGTATTTTAGCATCGGTTTAGTGGTTCAAGTTCAAGTGATAACCTACATTTTTTGACACCAGTTCCTATGATGAAAAGTCTTTCAAACTACTTATTTTGAGCCCATGCGGTAGGCTATAAAGCAAATGCAAGCAACGGGATACAATTCGACAGCACTGCAGTAGCGAAATACATAAAAAACGGCTTAGCGTTTTCCAAGATTCACTTACTTCTACAATTTCCTCGCAGTTCCTCTGGTGACAGTGAAGGTTAGTTTCACTCCATCCTTCCTCTGTATTTGCCTGTTAACCCCGCGTCACTCACTGTTCGCCGGAGCGCATATCAATTCCCTCCTCGTTCACAGCACCGTGAGCGCTCACACAGTTGATCATTTATGTCTGCTAATAACTGCAAAGCTGCCCACCACGCCCATTTCGGAGCACACTGCGCATATTAGAAAATAGTTTTCAATTCATATTGGCGTGTAACAACGGCGGCTGTGAATTTCAGGATAACAAAATCATGTCATATTGGGGAAAGGAGATGAAGATGATATAGGAGCATTATACAGTGATGTTTTTGTTGTTCTAATGACATAGCCTACAAAAACTATCACAGATCTTTTGCTTGTAAAACATGTTTACAGTTCATGTTTAGGGCGTCAGTGGTGTACAAATATTTAGTTTTGACAACAAAACAGTCTTGCAGGATGATGACTTTCAACACACACACACACACACACACACACACACACACACACACACACACACACAGGAACACACAGACTGTGACATTGTAATAAAGAAAACAGCAACAATATGCCATAGAAATTGTATTTTCTTTTTTGGTCTTGGCCCTGAGGTTATATTACACATGCATCTGCAGCTCCAGAGGCAGTGTGTCTGGCTCTCCTGTGCAATCAGTCGGCTCTCCTGAGCTGCATGTACGGATGTGAGCCGGCAGCCAGGCCAGGCCTTCTGGTCAGTGTCAGGCCAAGTGCCTGTGACAGCCAGTCATCATTCACCGCTAATGACTAGTTCACCCCTCTAATGACACCTGACGATGGTCTGCCCGCGCAGCAAACAGATTTTCTTGAGCAGCACTCATCACAGTCAGTCCCTCCGCAGCCTCACTCTGCTAACCAAAGACCTCCTTCCACGAAGTAGGCTCATGCATTAGCAGTCCACTCCAGAGATAAAGGGCCGTATCTGGCCCTAATGCTGTGGTTTGCTGTTTTATGTGTGCATTCATTTGTGCATTTGTGTATATTAATCATTTCTCGTTTGACTCTTTTGACTAAACACAGATTGACTGGACCAAATGTTGCCTATACCTTGCTAACTGAATGAGGCAAAACTCTCACTTGCAAAAACTCCCTTATCATAGACAAAATAAAAAAGAGCCTTTGCCTTGAAAGTGCTTTAATTTGTTCTGCAACAGAAGTGCTCAACAGGCTGCTCTTCCTTGCCCAAGGTGACGGAGCTCAACAAATTTAATACGGAACATCCCATGACCTTTCCTGAATATGATCTGCCCAGGGTGTCCTAAAACCATGGTAACAGGAATCCACTTGGCAACCATGTCAGCATAACCAACACAAGGTTCGCCCACTTATCCCTAATGTGGAGTTACTTTTTTCATTTAAAATATTTTTTCCAGAATTGTACCTTGGAGTATTTGCAGGACAAGAACTATAATATTTTTTTTCAATTGGCCCTTTACTGAGGAAATCAACACAGAGTAGGCCTAAACTAAATAAACAATTTCATCAGACAATGTAAAGTAATTATTTGAAACACATATCAATCAATCATAAAAAGCCTATTGTGCACATCAAGAGAAATGTTTCATAATAAGTGAGAAACTGGAAGATTTCTGGATGAAGTATTATGGCCCTGTCAAGTGAGGGCAGTTTGAAGTAAGGTTGGACTACTCCCAACAAAAAGTGGAAGTGTCCCCTTGGCGCCCCCTACAGGCTAAAAAGTCAGTTCCCCAGTACCCAATGGGCAGCATGCATTCATGTCTTTATGTTATGAAGACATTAAGTTAAAATGTGTTCATATGAGTGCTGCCATATGCACAATAATTACTAAATAGTAACAAATAATCAGTGATGGGCAAGCTAAGCTACAAGCTACTCTATTAAGAGAGAAATCCGGCAATTATTCATAAATCTCCGTTTCTCGAGGTCACCGAGTACTGGCAGTTAAAAAAAAAAATTGTTGTAAAGCCGCCAGGCAGCTACAGCGCTACACTTTAGGGACATGATCATGGGGGCTCATGAACATGCACCCAGAGTGTAGCACTGTATCTGCCTGGAAGAGCTAGGTAAAACTGTTTTCTGGGGTTTTCAGACAATACTCGGTGACCTAGAGAAACGGAGATCTACAGTATTTGAAAAATCGCTGGATTTCTCCTTTAATAGAGTAGCTTGAAGTTTAGCTTACCTATCACTGCAAATAATAATTATAATAGTAGACCTGACTCAGCCATGCAAAGGGGACTGTTTGCATTGGCCTATTAAACTGAATATTGGACGGGTCCACTCAGAACCGAGCTATAGTTTGTTAAATCTGCTTTACTCTGTGGTTCCTCTTAGATGATTCTAAAAATCGTTCAAAATGTCCATAATACGTCAGGAGTTGCTTCATGTTTGTCCTTGAGGAAGCCTTTGTGGGTCTTTCGACCTTATGGAGGGCAACACACTGTACTTGTTTAGAGTACAGGGCACACGAGGCAATGGGGCACAGAAGGATTCAGGGGATGGATGACCTGATGCTGTTGCGTGATGCAGCTGGGTCAGCTGAACAAAACAACAATCCCTGCGGTCGACATCGTGTGGTCGGTGTCGTGGCTGAGTTTCCCCTTGGGGTGGGTTCCTCGAGCGTGCCTTGGCCGACTTCGGTCGCGTTCTTTGGCCACTGCTCTCACAAGCCTCCTGGGGGCCTGACATTCGGGTCTCACTTCGGTCACCTTGACCACCCTGAGGTGAGATGGAGGTCATGGCTGCCATTGAGGTGTCTGGTCTGATGGGCACTGGGCCACCCTGATCATGGCGGTCATTAATTTGAACACAGTGAGATGGGCTGCGCTTGTCTCTGGATGGGATTTGATATGTCTGTCGACTTTGATGCAGAGTTTCTGAGACACAAGTCCTGTGGCCTCGGGCTGATTTGGGCCTGGGGTGGGAGTTTGAGGCACACCAGTGGCTGCCCTTCTCTCTGCTCCCAGTGAGACTCTGATCCATCACTGCAGCTAAAAAAGACAGTGAGGAGAGGAGATAAGATGGCAGCCAGGTGATAACTAGCCCTGGGCCAGTTTCACAAAGATAGACTATGGCTTGCCTTTGTGTCAGACTTCAAGGAGATATCTAACTTGCATTAGACTATCATATGAGAGAAATTAAAACTGGCTTACAGCAACTGATGTTTTTACCATAAAATAATGGCTTCAAACTCATTAATGAACTCTTAATGACTGACATATAATAAACATAAACATAAACACTGACATATAAATGCACACCTAACATTTTGTGGTACACTGTGTGCAACCTTGTGGTGTTATATACAGACCAGCCTAAAACATCTTTGTCACTAATCATAATAATCCATCATGGGAAGATCAGTTATAGAGCAGGCTATATGAGAGAACTTTGTCAGTCACTTCCCTCATAAAAATGAAACACTTACAACATACCTTACATATTACACCAAATTACACCAAATTTGAACTAGGATATATAACATTAGATTGGTGGAAAATACATAATTGATGAATAAGCAAGACTACAATCACTGGATACTGCAAACAACACACATAATTGTGGGAAATTTACCTGGGTCTGCTGTAGTGCTCTGCTCTGTGAACTTGCTTCTCTTGCTCTGTGAAAAGTTTCCTTCACTCTATATTTTCACTTAAAATGCCTTGGTCACAATAAAATGCCTTGGTTACTCTGTTTGTCTGCTGACTACTGTCCCTGATAGAGATCACTTAACAGTTTCTTGCTGTTGTCTCTGGGCGTTGATAGCAGACATGACATGTTCATGGCCAAACAGATCTCTGATGATTGGTGCTTGGTAACCTGTTGATAAGATCTGGTGCACGAAACAAGACAAGGAATGCAGTTGTGGTGCATTTTTCACATTTGTCACTGATCAATCCAAGGTAATTTCTGTATAATTCAGGGTCGTAGGCCTTTTGTGAAATATCCACAGATATTCAGAAAGCTTCTATCCACAATAAACAATACATCAGCCATCAAGCTGAGACACTAAATAACTAAATTCATAAATGCCTTATTGTAAGTTGTCAAATCAGTTGATCCTAGTCCTACTAAGATTATGAGCACTATTTTACCATTTGCCCCTACGCCCTTGTAATGAGACGACACAGATGAAGACGCTCCAGCACAGCGTACACTGTGTAATAAGTATGCGCATGCGCTCACAGGCTGCCACAACAATCCATGTGTTGTCTGGCTAGTGGCTACTGTAACATGTAGAAATAGATAAATTATTGTCCTGAAGTTGCATCATTTAGATTAAAACAGGCGACTATAATTGTCACTATCTTAATGCAGTTACCTGGATACTTGAAGGTGGGATTAAATTAATTTGCAATATCAAGTTATTTCAAGTTGTTAGTTAACATCCTTAGGAGGATAACGTTATCTAAAGAATCTTTGATAAACCGTAGCAAATTTTAACAACGACTAGTTGCTAACTAACCTTGACAATGTAGGCTAATACTGCCTTTTGACATCGTTTGCTAATAACTAAAAAAAAACTCTTTGACAGTTGATTGAACAAGTCTAAATTTGCCGTTTCAACGGTGTAATAAGCATTTTGTTGCCCGAAAACAGATGGATGGAGGACAAACTTCAAAAGTCAACATTCAATTGGAGCGATTTGTTGTACTTGCCAAAAAGGCTAAAGGTCCTGCTCTAGTTGTCCTCATAAAACAGCTTTTAGATGCACCTGGAGTTTACGTATTTGGGGAATTCTTGGATCTCCCTTGTGTGCAAAAGGTAACATTACTCAGCTTGATAATGTTCTTGTCAGCGTAATTTGGATGTCGAAAATATTGTTTTCAAAATGTGTCTTCACAAGTGATTCTCAAAATGCACCACTAGGTGTCTCTGTTTTCAAACTGACTGGCAATAGTCTGTCTCTTGTCTTTCAACTATTGACAAGCTTGAATGGAATATGAGAAAATTTACTTTTTAATTAAGCAATTAATTCCTGTCTACCTTAACTTTTTTTTTTGAAGTTATCTGCAGGCTCCAGTAAAGGCTACTGTGAGCTTTTGAACGTGTTTGCTTATGGTACCTTCAAAGACTACAAAGGTTAGCAAACTGATAACATTCCGGTTGGCCTACCGCAAATGTCTATGGCCAATGTCTATGGCCATTAGATTGACATTGAAATCACTGATAATCCCTTTGTTTTCTTTCAGAAAAGAAGAATGATCTACCACCTTTGACTGAAGTTCAGAAGAACAAACTGAGACACTTGACAATAGTCAGCTTAGCTGCTAAAATGAAGGTATTGTATTCTTCATAAGGGCGGCTTGGCTTTGTAGTGGTTTAAGGACAATAGTAGAATCATTGCTGCTTCAGCCCATTTGTTCAAGGAACCGTTCCCAAAGCGTTTTTGGATATTGAAATATTTTGCACGGTGCTGGTGAAATATTAGGAACTAGAGTATTGTTGCCCATAGATGTCGATTCATCCTGATCTTACCATGTAATCTAGTCCAAGTTTGTCTTTTACCTTGTCTCTTCCACTGCTCCTTTCTCTCTGTTTGTGAAACACCAGCTAGCTGTTTGGCCTTCCCTCTGACTCTGTGAAAAAGCCAGCCTCTCACAACCCTCCGCCCACACACACACACACACACACACACACACACACACACACACACAGGCAAATGTGAATTCCTCCAAAGGTGGTGGGTAGTAGGGCTTTCAGTGGCAGTCTTTGAAAGTGTACACTATTGCAAGGCTTTTACATCACTCAGCCAGTTAGTTTGCTTGAGGGCAAATTAGACCGTGATGAAGCATATCTGACTTTTTTCAGAGCAATGATGCTTTTTTTTTACAGAAATGTCTCACTCGTGTGGACATGTAAAATAAAGACAGCAGTGTTAGACAGAATATGAAAACTCTCTATTGATCCTCATGTCAGTGAAAGCCCTCACATTCCTTTTCCTGTGGAACACAAAACGAGCCAGTATACAAACTCTGTATTCTAGATCAGTGGTTCTCAACCGGTGAGCCGCCCGAGGCACATGAACACTTGTGAATGAAAATATGAGCGTATGAGAATAAATACCCCTGCTAATATACCGTAATCATGTGTATGAGATTCATCTTAATCAGTAACCATTAGTCAGAGTGCCTTGGCATTTTGGTTTGGCCTTTGGTGTGCCTTAGCCCCCAAAAGGTTGAGAACCTCTGTTCTAGATTACAGTATGACTCTCTTTCTCGTATATCAAAGTAAATGGTTAGAATTTTTTTCTGCCCACTTCCATACCACTCAATGATTCTTTTATTCTCCCCCCGAGTGTTTCTCTCTGATACTGTAAGACGTAGAGTAGGTTTTAGAATTTTTATTACATTTTTGGGAGAACTGAGCCATACTCTCACAAAATGTACTGTACGGTTGTACATTTTCCATGTACACTTTCCATACCAAGATGCATTTTTTACATTCAGGCACTCGATTTCAGTTGTTTCTGTATCATGACTTGTCAAAAGAAACATCCATATTCATAATTCAATAATTAATAGGATTCCCCCTACTCACCTCTCTCTCTCTCTCTCTCTCTCTCTCTCTCTCTCTCTCTCTCTATCTCTCTATCTCTCTCTCCCTGGCAGTGTATCCCATACTCGTTGCTGCTGGCGGAATTGGAGCTGGCCAGTGTGAGGCAGCTGGAGGACCTGATCATCGAGGCGCTGTACGCCGACGTGATCTGGGGCAAGCTGGACCGGTGCAGGCAGCAGCTGGAGGTGGACTCCTGCCTGGGCCGCGACATCCAGCCTACGGACCCCGGACGCCTGGTGTCCACCCTGCAGCAGTGGTGAGGGACACAGAGCCTCTCCGATCAGAGCATACATTACACACAGCACTTTACTGAGGAGAAACTGATGTCACTGATAACATGCCTCTGAGAATGTCTAATTGATACATCACTGTTAATGTACATTGCAGATGATTATATTAAAGGAGAATTCCGGTGTGATATTGACCTAAAGTGTATTGAAACATGATACCGAGTGTGAACGTATGTCTCATAGCCCATCTCGGCTTGTCCCCTGCACTCCAAAATCTGGCGCTAGTTAGCCGATGCTACCAACAGCTTTTTCAATAGTGGTGCTTCGGCATCGGGCTAGCCATGCAAATAAATCACTGTTTTACACCCATTTACGAGGCTCAATGTATCTCCACACTTCATTGGTAGACTTCCGAGGGCCCTGACATTTAAAACGAGACATTGAGAACTTTGAAAAAGCACTGGTAGTTTACTTACAAGACGATTTATACAGACAGTATCTTCACGAAGTTTAGCGTTTGCAGCCATCTTGAATTTAGTCACGATAAGTCGAGCGATGAGTAAGAATGAACAGGTATGATAAGAAATCAGATTCCAAAAATAATTCAGTGGAAATGCATGGATTCCAGTTGCTGCTACTGGAAGAAACTGGAATCCATGCATTTCCACTGAATTATTTTTGGAATCTGATCCCTTATCATACCTGTTCATTCTTACTCAAGATGGCTGCAAGATGGCTGCAAACGCTAAACTTTGTGAAGATACTGTCTGTATAAATCGTCTTGTAAGTAAACTACCAGTGCTTTTTCAAAGTTCTCAATGTCTCGTTTTAAATGTCAGGGCCCTCGGAAGTCTACCAATGAAGTGTGGAGAAACATTGAGCCTCGTAAATGGGTGTAAAACAGTGATTTATTTGCATGGCTAGCCCGATGCCGAAGCACCACTATTGAAAAAGCTGTTGGTAGCATCGGCTAACTAGCGCCAGATTTTGGAGTGCAGGGGACAAGCCGAGATGGGCTATGAGACATACGTTCACACTCGGTATCATGTTTCAATACACTTTAGGTCAATATCACACCGGAATTCTCCTTTAAGTTCAATTACATTAGTTTAAAGATTAGTTTTAAGTGTTAGTTTAACACAGTGTTAAATTACACTCAAGTTGGGCTGGATTGCATAAATGAAAGCAGGTTCATGTCCATAGCACATCCTCTGTCCGGCTCCGGCTGAGGAGAAGAGTCTGGTGCCAAATCTGATGGCCATTTCCCACTCATTCTAGTCAGGGAACACAGGCCAGACTTCCCTCCTTGCATGCCAAACTGAGGCTCTGTGCCTTTGCTGTCCGTTACCTCGTCTGTGCAGGTGTAGCAGCTGTGAGAAGGTCCTGGACGCCATTGAGCTGCAGCTGGACCGGGTTGGTCAGTTTGTGGACCAACGGACGATGACACAGCAGCAGGTGGAGGAGGAGGTCAGTCAGTACCAGGCCTCATGATATAGGAGATATCACATGATGGAATTCAGGAGCCACATTGCAATCATTGAAAGTTATTGTAATCGAGAGCAGTCTAGCAAGCAACTCCAGAGTATTTCACTAATTCATTATCTTACTGAGTGAGTCTTGAGTAGCTAAAAATTCTCCATTCAGTCTTTGTCACACTGCATACGTCTGTCTATTGGGTCTGTATGGAAGTGCAAAGGTAGCAGGTAGTTAATCTGTCTGTAGGCCAGACGCATCCAGAAGGTGCTGGCATCCACCCCTGCTGCTGCAGAAGCTCCCTGATGCCTGGACAGAGGCCACACATCTCACCTGCTGCCACCTGCCAGCCAGTCCTATGCCTCCAACATCCAAGTGCAAACATTAGAGGTGAAGTTCATGGACATTTTCCGTTATTTTACAGTCCTGATCTGTAACTCCTTAAGAGTTCATGTAAAAGCAGGACCACTCTAAAGTCACTCGTTCCTGTTTGATTGTGGGCGAGGAACAGCTGTGTTCTTTATTTCGTTCAGTGAATGAAAGAGCCAAAGTTCATACAGCTCTTCTTATTAAGGAAAAAAAATATTATTTTATTTTATTCTTTTTAAAATGAATCACATTATAAAATTCCAACATTATAAAATGTTGTGCTGAGATGTTGTGTGGACAGTCATTCTTCCCAAATTTTCCCAACTCTTTTCCTGACAAAAAAGCAAGGATGGATCCACAAAGACAAGACGTCCCTGATCGAATGTTCTCTGGAGAGACACTTGCTCTGTCTCTCTCTCTCTCTCTCTCTCTCTCTCTCTCTCTCTCTCTCTCTATCTCTGTGTCTCTCTCTCTGTCTCTCCCCGACATGTTGGGAACCAGTTTTCTCCCTTGCCTCTGCTTTACCCCACTGACCTACTTCTTCAATTGTTCTTGATGTGAAACAATGGGCCAAATGGTTTCATAACCACACACAATACCTGCGTGTTATTCAACACGATTGTTGTAAAGCTTTGTGTGTGTGTGTGATTTTATTATTGCGATGTGATTGTGTGGGCTGTGCTCTGTTGTGATTTGCTTTATGTAACCTCGTTGTGGTACCCTGCCCACCTCCCCCACTCCCCCAAGCAGGGGGTTACAAAACCTCAGTCTCACACACACACACAGACACACACACACACACACGCACACACACACACACATAGACACACACACACACACACACACACACACACACACACACACACACACACACACATAGACACACACAAACACACGCACTCGCTGGAGGCTCCGTGACACCCCTCTGTTTGTGGTGGCACGGTACTGCGTCAATCCCCTGAGCCATAAAAACATGAATTATTTCACATATTCACCCCCAACACACACACACACACACACACACACACACACACACACAAACACACACACACACATTCCCTTCTCCCCCCAGGCTCTCATGCTCCCCATGCCATTGTCAGAGGGGGGGTTGTGACCAGTCCTCCAACTAGGGGTTAATTGCATGAAGAAAATAGTAATCTGCACAATTAGCTCAGGTTGGGGACTGGTGATGGATGGCTCCTGAGATTCCTCTGGCCGGACTAATGAGAGAGGGGTTGGGGAGGGGAGGTTGGGGTGGGGTGGAGGGGACATAGGCCCCATGCTCGGACACTCAGGTCCTGTATGGACGCAATGTGAAGTATGCTCCCCACATGCCATACATTCACGGCCTCTCTCTGTCCAGAGGGTCAGCTCTTCCACTCTGTAGCACCTCTTACCCATATGAGGCCCCGGACCACGGTGCACTTCATGGCGACCTGTCGATTAACACCTGCTGATTTTCACCTGGTGGTGTAGGGAGGTCTGAGGTTTGCACTTCCTCCATGTGTTGCATAAAAACATTTTATTAGAGCTTAAGTTTATCACTCATCTATTTCTTTGTTACTGTAGTAAAACTTGTCTTATGTCATCCATCTGTGTGAGGCTGTGTCTGTGCACGTTGTTTGAGGTGTTGCTGTTTATTTACTTCTGAAGCCCACGGAGAGCTTAAAGGACTGCCATGTGCTAGCATCTTCTCTTGTTTTTTTTTTTTTCACTCTGTCCAGTTGCCCTGTCTCTCTCTCTCCATCTCTCTGTCTTTCCCTCTCTCTCTCACTCTTTCTCTCTTGCTCTCTCTCTCTCTCTCTCTCTCTGACACACACCCATTCATTCCTTTTTTATGCTGTGATCAGCATCCTGGGTCTGGAGTGCCTCTGAGCGAGCTGTATAGAGAGAAGGGAGAGAAAAAGAGAGAGAGGGAGAGGGGGAGACCCGTTGTGGTGGGCCAGGGTCAGAGAAAGAGAGAGTGAGACAGAGAAAGAGAGAGAGAGAGAGAGATAGACAGAGGGATAGACAGAGAGAGAGAAAGAGAGGAGCGAGCTGAGGGCAGAGTAATCAAAGGACATCAAAGGGAGCGGAGGGATGAAAGCGTGCTCACTCTCTGCCTGAGTTGGCTTACAGATCCCCACTGCCATTGTGCCCCGCTAGTGCATGTAGGGGCCTGGAACACAGGGCGGCTCGCGGCTCTGTTGTGATCGTCCAAAAGGGGAGGAGAGGAAGGTTCTCCTGACTCTGTGTTCCTCTTTCCGTTCTCCCTCCCTCTCTCCCTCCCTCATCCTCTCTTCCTCTCTCGTTCTTTCTTTCTCTCACTCGGTCTCCTGGTGTTCCTCTCCTTTCGGCTCTCACCCTCTCTCTCTCTCTGTAACATGCCGCCCACTTTCAAAGCAGACCCTTCTCTTTGACGCGGCAGAAAAAAGTTGGCCACTCACAGTGTTCCCCGACCACCCCCACCCCCACTCCTCTCCCCACCCTGACACGTATGTTGGCAATGTGAATTCCTCCGTCAGCACTGTGGGGGCCTGATGGAGGTGGAGCGGGCGGCGTCCTTTGAAAGTGTCCCCATGCTGCTGGGAGACCTCTTCATCACTCAGCCGCTTAGTTGGCTTGAGGATGACTCCAATTTGCGTCTTCTGAAGGGCCATCAGTATTCATAGGCTGATTTTGTGTGTGTGTGTGTGTGTGTGTGTGTGTGTGTGTGTGTGTGTGTGTGTGTGTGTGTGTGTGTGTTGGGGATACTCTAGACAGTGATCATCAGTCACGTCCATCACGGCTTGTCCTTGCCATGTTTGTTGGAGTGATGTAGGAACACTAGGAAACAGAAGGTCCTAATAATGACTAAGAATAACCATGCTTCCCTCATTCATCTGCACCTCCTACACCACCTCAAAAGAAACTGTCTTTTTGGTGCTTCCACCTCTCCATCTACTCTGCTTTCAGAAGCACAGTGGCAGTTTGGTTGGAGTTGAGTCAAGGATAGAGAGTGACTTCACACCTTGATACGTTATGCTGCAGATGCACCAGAACAATTAGTGAGCCTTACTGTAGCTCAGCTCAGCTGTGGTTTGGTTTGTGTTGGACCTCAGATAGAAGTAAAAGCTTCTGCCGGTTGAAATGTTAATAGATATCTGGAGTTCATTGATGTAAACTTTTTTTTATGTGTTGGTATGTAATAGCTTGATTATACCCATGATTAGCTCCTGAATTCATGCACCAATCTTACACCCTAAAACTTTATTATTTATTGTTATGTTAAACGTTTTGTCTGGGAACAAGACAATGCATTGAAATTCATTCGGGCAGATCCGCCTAGACACTCAACAATTTTATAAATCACCAAAAAATCCAGGAACCAATCACAACCACTTATCTAGTCTCCCTTGTCTACCTCTTTCCTCTCCACTTCCCTCTCTCTCCTCCTCTTCCTCCTCTTCCTCCTCTTCTACCACTTCTCCTACCATACCTGACTAGTACTTAATATGTAGGCACTCCTATCCTCTAGTACTAGTTTTGACAGATGCAGTGGCAACTCCTTTATAGTTACCAAATTGATAGCCAAGGAGCCAGAAGTGAACACACATGGATGGCTATAAAAGCTGTGCTTTCATTATACAACTAAACACGACAAAATACATTTATAACCCTTGAACCAGCTCCTTACTACTCAATGGTAATATCTCAATGGCGATGCAGCGTTTGTTTGAACCTCCAACAGCATGGCGTATCTGGTTACCTCCCAAAAACGTCCACAAATACCCTTATGTTTCTGTGAAAGAATGGTCTCCTCACTTTGGATAAAAGTGTCTGCCAAGTGAAAAATGTAAACAGTTATTTGGTATAGGGCAGGCTGTATACAACAACAACTGAGCACTGCTTTTCTACATCCCCATTGGCTACGCTTGAGGTGTCCATTTTAAAAGACATGGACATGTATATTTAATACATGATAAAAAATAAAAAAACATTTTCTTTGAAATGGAATAAGCAGCTACATTTAAAACCTTTGTTTACTGCAAAAGAAGTGTTTTGCAGTACTTGTGTGTTTGGTGTTTAATATACCAACATAAGTTTAATTTCACCCCTGGTTACACCCCATGAAATCGAAAATGAACTACTTTTTTATTTCCTTTCCAGCCATCCGAAAGAATACTTTGTCAGGGTTAATCCAAAGCTGTATTTATTAGAATTGACTTTTTGCATGTTTACAGATGATGAAAATGAAGTCTTAACAAAACCAGTTATGAAATGAAAGTTAAAGTTTGCTGTGACCGTCCCCATGTTTGTCTGAGTCGTTGATGCACATACGGCCCAGTGGAGATCAGATGTTCTCAAGAACTAGGGCATCTGCACCGAGACTTAATTAGAACAATGACAACAATACTAAACGCAGCAGAAAAACACAGAGGCATCACTAATTGAACAGGCCGAGTGTCAAGGATCATGGACGAGGCTTTCAGCTGTGTGTAGCACCCCTCAGATGGCTCTGTCTCAGGGTTATGGGGGTTCAGAAAACATCTAGTGCTAGTCTAGACCTGCAGCTTGGTGCATTATTTAGAAGGATGAAGCACGGCTCTCTCAAGTCAATCAGGGACCTTGAACACTAAAGTAAATGACTTCAATGCAAAATGAATGTTCTTGATCATTCCAAGAAATTTCAGCCGTAAACAGCTTCCTCGAAATATCATTCCAGAACAGTATCTTCATTCGGCGAATGGGACGTTTTGTTATTGTTATTATTATTATTATGTTTTTTCCCTGAGACACGCTGCTGGAGTTCCTTAGTGTAATACATTTGCCCAGCCAAAAGTGAGATGAGTTGAGAAAGAGATATGAATAAACAATATTTTAATGGAGGGGATGAAAGCGTGAAAGGGATCAATAGGGGCGGCGAGGCTGTGATCGCTGAGGCTGGCTTTGAAGTGGCGATGCTCTGAGGGACAGGGAATACAATGCCCCCTTTCAGCTCGCCACTGAACGGCAGACGCTCTGTATCACTCTCCCTCCCTCCCTCCCTCCCCCTCTCTCTCCCTCCCTCTCTCTCTCACTCTCACTTCATGCATTCTCTCTCACACACATAAACATACACACAGTTTTGCACTTTTTTTTCGTTTTGCACTTCTCAGCTCACTTTCTGCTTGTTTCTGACAAGCAATGCCGTAACAGACTGCATGTGTCAATATCTGTAATTAGTATAGTGTGGTTAGAAGTATCTTCTCCACAACTTCTCTCTCCCACTCACTCTCTCTGCAACATTAATGAATTCAAACAACCCACCCCTCCTCCGTTTACCTCCCAGCCCCCTCCTCTCTCTCTCTCACTCTCTCTCTCGCTCTCTCTGTCTCTCTGTTATTCCCCTCCCTTCACAAAACCAAACCTCTTTTTCATTTCCAGCCTTGGCAAGTGCCACTCCATTTGCTCTCCCTGTCTTAATGAATTCAGCTGTTTGTGTATTGGCCGCGGGAGCATCCCTCCTCCTGAGACCTCCCACTGCCCCCACCCCTCTAGGCCTGGTCTCCCCTCCCTTGTTGGGACGCTCTCTATATATACCCAATGCCGCTCAACACACCTATTGTTCCTCTAAGTAAACTTGTAGGCAGATGCTCTGTTTCGTAGTGTGGCAGGCTAAGTTGAGGTAACTGAGGAAGTGGGAGATAGATATTCACCCGGTCAGCCACACATAACGACAGCCCCTTCCAGGCAGACGTCTAGGAGCCTTGTGGAGAAGCTACCCTGCCGTTGGCCTTTCTCTCTCTCCATCTCTCTCTCTAGAGATCTGGTCAGACACGTGGAGGCTGTACTCCTCTGTGTCTTGTCTGTGCTGTGTTTTCTGAGCCCCTCAGGCTTGTGTTTGCGCTGCGTTGCTGCGACTGCATCCTTGTCCGTTTTCCGTGAGGTGGTCGTGGATGCGGGATGCTGCTGCTTCTGGGGCTGCTGCTGATGCTGCTGGACCGCAGCTGTGCCGCGCCGGCTGCCAGAGAGGTCTACAGGATGCCACAGAGTGCACTCAAAGGTAAGACTCCGTGGACACTGCTGCCCGTGGGCTGCACACAGAATGCTGTGGTTCATGCAGGGGGTCAGGAGCATAGGTGGAGCTGGAGGATCTTGGGTAGAGGCTGGAGGGTTGGGCTGGAGGGTCTTGGCTAGAGGCTGTTTCTAGAGTTGCCCCCTGGAACTATACTGGACCCTGGCTCAATTGCAGCGTAGGCAGCATGCAACTGCTGTGCATGAGTCTGGAGATTTGCTGGTGTCAAGGCTATGTCCATCTCCATAACCAAACCAACCTCTAGAAGGCCAGTGGATTGACTCTGGTTTATCACTGCATTTATGCCAGCTTGAATTTTAAACCTTTGTAATGGGCTAATCTTCCTCCATATCCATGCAGTTACAGTCTATGGTATTTGCATGTGTATCTGGTTATCTTGCAGCCTACCATAGATTAAAAGGGACATGTGCATCTGTTGGAGAGAGAACCATTCAGTAGGAAGTGACAAGTCTTGTACCAAGACAGAGTGAGTGATGGCAATGCATTCATCTTTAAAATAGAGGCCTGTCTTGTTGCTCACAAGGTCATACTATTGGTTATGTTATTTGAAGTTAATCAACAGGTGTTTTCCCATGCAACAAGTATAAAGAATGCTGCCCTCATCCTGAAGTTATCATTGCATTCTGCTCAGTTGGGCCAGAGTTCTCGGATTATGTCAGGTCGTTATTTGGAATATTTGAATGTTATTTCAATATGCAAATGGCAGATCTGCAATTACAAACCCTCTGTGATGCAAAACTGAATTGTGAACTCAGCAGGCATTTGGCAAATCAACAATGAGACTGAACAGGCATGCACACCAAACGAGAGTGCTCATGGTGGACGATGACGCAAAAGGGCGCTCAGCTACGATTTTTGCTTAGGTCAGTAATAATGTGGCGGTGCCGTGAGGAGAGTGAGGGACATTCCTCTGGACCGTAGCGGTGTCGCAGGGGGGGTGTCACAGGGCCGAGCGGAGCTGAGTGTTCTTCCGCTGGCTGCAGTTCGCCGGGGCTGTGGCCTGGCCCTCTCTAATTAAGCCTCAATCAGCTTTGTAGTCGTTAGGGGTTCGGAGCGGCTCAGCCTGTGGCGTGGGGTTGGGGGGAGGGGGGGGGGGCTGCCGGCATGTTTGAAGCGAGCCGCTGGCGTCCTCACCAGCGCTCTGAGCGTGAGCTCGCTCTCCGCTGTGGCGGCAAATTAAAACAAAATACACTCAAAGAGCAGGGTGAACAACACACACACACAGGCACACAGCGAGACAGGACTTTCCCACACTCACTGGTTGTTATGCCATCTACTCTAATGTTGTCTCTATTATGTACTCTAATGTTGACCCATTGTTCAGAAGCAATATTTTGAGTTAGACTATTAGCTGTTGCAAATAGGGAAAAATCGAACGTTTAGTCTAACATTTTTTTTCTCTATGTTGCTCTCTCTCTCTCTACATGTCCTTTTCTCTGGCCGTGTGGTAGCTCTGTCAGACCGCGGCACGGTGGTGCTGGAGGCAGCTCTGACGAGTGCTCTGTCTGCGCTGGAGAGGGCCATGTCGGAGCGTAGTCGGGCTGAAGCTGGTTGCCGTGGCTGCGTACCCTGCCTCTTTCAGGACTGCGGACAGCGCTCAGGCCCTTGCTGTAAGAGCACCTACAGACCCATGCATTCAACACAGCAGCACAAACTGCCATACTGTATCTGCATGCATGCACTGTATGGCTTCACATGTAAAGAATCACTGTAGGAAGCAAACCATGACTATGACACATTTGCATGCATCCTTCTATGCCCAGAAGTAGTCCTATAATAGTCTGCATTGTAAGGCTAAAAAGGTATTTGAATATATGCATACAGGAGTGTAAATCTGATCATCTTCCTGCTCTAGCTGCTATGCCCTCTGACATCACGTCCTGTCTGGTCCCTGCAGCTTCCTCCGAGTCGGAGACGGCGGCAGAGCCCAGCTGCGAGCTGGTGGCACGGGCACAGAAGCTGACCAGCGAGTCCGAGCGCAGCTGGGCACTGAGCCAGGCCTGCGGCTACTACCGGCGGCGGTGCCCGCCCTCCGAGCTGGGCAAGGAGAGCTGCGTGCGCATCATGGGCGAGAGCTGCAGTGCCCGTGTGCTCCAGTGCAGCCTGCTCAGCACCATGCAGAACCTGGAGCCCGCCACCCAGACCAGGACCCAGGGTGAGGGGACACACCGTGCGCAGGGTCGCACACATACTGTACAAAGTCACAGAGTGAGTGAGAGAGAGAGACAGAGAGAGAGAGAGAGAGAGAGAGAGAGAGAGAGAGAGAGAGAGAGAGAGAGAGTGAGAGACTGAGAGAAGCATTCAAATAAATCAATCGGTCACATGGTTGCGCAGTAGCTTCAGCCTTCAACTGATACACATGTTGTGTACAGTAATAGTCAAGAAATGTCAGTGAAGGCTGAAGTGCTACTTTGGGGAGTAATTTGTTGATTCTGTTTGAACAGCAGTGGGTTCGGACTAGTGCTGAATGATGTTCCACCATCACACCACATAGAGGCCGTTTTTACAGTCCTTGGTTTTGTCATGATTTTGGTTTTGATTTGATGTCAGATAAAATGCATCTGCATTCCACTTAAATCCCCAGCTTTACTGTCCAGTCTCTGCACCAGTCATTTGTCAGTGTTTCTGACATCTCTCTCTCTTTCTCTCTTTCTCTCCCTCCCTCCACACCCTCCCCCCCTCCCCTCTTTCTCTCGCTCGCTCTCTCTCCTCTCCCTCTCCATCCTCTGTAGCGGTGTGTGGGCAGCGCGTTTCCGTTGTCCAGAACTTGACGCAGCCACGCTCCCGGATCGTGGGGGGCTCCCCGGCCTCCCCTGGCAGCTGGCCCTGGTTGGTCAACCTGCAGCTGGATGGAGCCCTCATGTGTGGGGGGGTGCTGGTCGACAGCTCCTGGGTGGTGACCGCTGCCCACTGCTTTGCTGGGTAAGAGCTCTCCTCCAAGGGACTAAAACAGCTCAAATAAGTGGCTAAAATAAGGCAATGGGTTGGTTGTAGTCAGAAGTGAGATTTTATGAAGTCAAATATTCTCATTTAAATTAAATAAACTGTAGTCATGCTTAGGATTTTGATATGATTTCATGGTAAAAAAGGAAGTTCTTCATGATGCGTAAGCTGGTGTAGGTTTAAACTCTGGGCTTAATATGGTGTGATATACTGTAGATAAATGCATTGAAACCGGATTAAATGCTTTGCTAATAAAGTATTTGTATTGGTATGAAGCTTCAGATGAATTCAGATTACTGTGCTGGATCACTGTGTAGCACTGATGTCATAACTTCTGATCTCTAGGAGTCGCAGTGAGCGCTACTGGACGGCTGTGGTGGGCGAGTTTGACATCACAAAGTCCGACCCGGAAGAACAAGTGATGAAGGTCAATCGCATCATCACTCACCCAAAGGTATTCATTTGCGCACCCTGTTTACCTTGTTAATTCAAAACAACAGAATCATGGCACTTACGGTAGCTCCAATGTAGTATTTTGCCATTTTTACAATGAAGTTGTGTTTATGTTTTCTTAACTGTTTAAAGATCTCGTGTTTGACACTTACAGTAACTCTTATGTAGTGTTTTACAATGAAATGATATTTGACTGATTGTTTGATTGATGTGCTGTCTGCAGTTCAACCCAAAGACATTTAATAACGACATTGCTCTGGTGGAGCTGAGCTCGCCGGTGCTGCTGTCTGAGAGGCTGACTCCCGTCTGCCTGCCCTCCGACATGGAGCCGCCGGTGGGCACGCCCTGCCTGGTGGCCGGCTGGGGATCCCTCTTCGAAGGTAGGCAGAGCAGGGAGAACAGTTGAGGCAACACATCTTCCATGACTTTGGAATGTCGAGTACAGTATATCAATAGGACGTTTGACGCCATAGCGGTGATCATCAATTTACTGTAGTTTAGTGACCAGATGACCAGTCAAGTCAAGTCAACTTTATTTATATAGCACATTTCATACACAGGGGTCCTTGAAAGTGCTTTACATAAATCAAAAGCAAACAGGAATAGAACGCGACAAATTACCATTTTCCAATGAGGAGTAAGTCTAGAACGGGAAAATGACCATTTCTAATTTTCTCCTCTTCCCCCTCTGTTCTTTCCTCTCTCTTATTCTGCCTTCTCTTGTTGTCTTTCTCTCTTCCTTTCTCTATCTCTCCATCTCTGTGTGCAGATGGTCCCTCTGCTGATATAGTGATGGAGGCGAAGGTGCCTCTGCTTCCCCAGAGCACCTGTAAGACGTCGCTGGGGAAGGAGCTGGTCACCAACACCATGTTCTGTGCCGGCTACCTCTCTGGAGGCATCGACTCTTGCCAGGTGGGCAATGAGCTAAAGATCTAATGGCTCTAATGAGAACATTTACATAATGTTCTCTTCTCAAGACCTAAAGATCTAATGGCTCTAATGAGAACATTTACATAATGTCCTCTTCTCAAGACCTAACGTTTCCAATAATAATCTAATGATCACATCTGACGAGTCACATCACTCCAGACATTTTTGCAATCTTTAATTACAGGTAGAATGATTGATGAGTCAATGATTTGATATGGTTAATATTAATTGCAGATGCAGTATAAATAATGTATTCTAAGGATGTTTTTCTGCTATAAACGTCTTGATGACAATAAGGTAATGTGCCCTTTTTTTGGTGCAGGGAGACTCTGGGGGTCCCCTGATCTACCAGGACCGGATGTCGGGGCGGTTCCAGCTCTATGGGATCACCTCGTGGGGGGATGGCTGTGGGGAGAAGGGCAAGCCGGGGGTCTACACCCGAGTCACCGCCTTCTCTGACTGGATCCTTGCTGAGATACAGAGTGAGTGTTCAGAGTCGACGGCCGAGCCGTCTGACACTGCAGTGTGCTTCATGTCTCCTCACTGTGGAGGAGATTCTTAATGATAGCAGTATGTATGTGCAGCGAGTGAACTCCGCATCCTTATGCTGTGCTAACGTTGCGTGCGCGTGTGTGCGCGTGCTATTTCAGAGTCGTTCGGTAGCAGGGAGCCCACGTGCCCCGAGCTGCTGAAGACGTCGGAATTGGCGGAGGAGCAGCCGAGCCCAGAGCTGCCCTCGGTGTGCCGCTACTACGCCCTCTCCTGCCCGCCCGGCCTCAGCCCACACGCCTGCAGCCAGCTGGCGCACGACAAGTGCCTGAGCCGCTTCAAAAAGTGCCGTGAGTGTCCACTCCACTGAGCTCTAGTTTCCTGTGTCTGTTCATCGTTTACAATTTGGGTGCCTATTATTCACATTCCTAAGCACAAACGGTCCCCATCCAGAACTCAGTAACACAGTAACCTGTGTTACACACTATTGAATTCTGCATTGGATATTCAACAGAAATACAGAGCCTGGACAATACGATAAATTCACACAAATCTGAGTCAACTCCTAATTTGGATTTTTTTATGGATATATATAATATCTTATTATATCACACTCGTTCAGACCTGTTTACCTAACACAGTTGTGTTCTTTCCCCTGTCCTCACTCCCTCTCTTCTTCTCTTCCTCTCCCTCTCCCTCTCTCTCTCTCTCTCTCTCCACACAGAGCTCAAGTCATTCCTGCAGACGCTGCTGGACTTGTTGCAGCGGGCAGAGGACTACATCCGGGATAAGGTGGACCTGACCTTCTTCACCCAGACACTGCCTCAGCTGGTGGAGCACATCTACAGCTCCACTCTCACCATCCGCCACCGCCGCCAGGCCCCAGCAGGTACGGCTGCTCACGCACAGACACACACGCACGCATGCGCACACACACACGTGCACATGCACACACATACGAATACACAGACACACACACACACACACACACACACACACACAAACACGTGCACACACACACACACACACACATGCACATTCACACACATACACATGCATACACACACACGCACCCCCACACACATTATTAAATGGACACATTATAAGTCCATGTAATAATAACTGGAGTAGGATAAGATAAGATAATCTAAAGGCAAAGCACTAGCTAATAGCTATGCTGCTGATTGACTGCTGACTCACCTTGTGTTGCCTTTGCATGGTGAAAAGCTGTCAACTATATTACGTAAGCTATATTCTACTGCTAGCGTGATATTAGGATGCAGGACATCAATATGTAAACAAAGCAGTTCATGATTCACACTGCTCTTGTTCAACGGTATCACATCTTTTACTGTCAGCCTGGTTGCTGTTACCTTAAGGCAAAATGTTGATGGTTCTACTCTGCATACAGTTACACTCTGTCACTCAGTTGCTTGAGCTGGTAGTGTTTTGTTTAAAAGGGGTATTTCTTTTTTCAAAAGAACAGATAGTTGGCACGGTTTCCCCGGCTGACCCAGGACTTCATGCCCCGCCACTCTTTGAGACAGTCGGCCCCCTAGTGGAGGACTGGGCTAACTACCTCAGTACCATCGCTGATGATCTGGAGCCAATGGCTGAGGCGCATGCAACCAGGAGACTGCAGAGGGAGGAGGGTCTCTTCTCACAGGTGAGAGAAGTCAAGTCAAGTCAAGTCAAGTCAAGTCGGCTTTTATTGTCAATTTCTTTACATGCACTGGTCATACAAAGAATTGAAATTTCGTTTCTTACTTTCCCATGCAGACATAGACATGCTTTAAATACAGACATAGACATACTATGGACATAGCCATAGACAATAAACATTAAATTAAAGTGCAAGACTGAAATATAGAACATCTATGTATCAAAATAGAAATATAGGACATATATATAAAAAAAAAAGAGGTAGTTGTGTTGTATATTTCGGTTAGCGAGAAGCGGTTAGAGAACCGTCCATTTCACCTCATTTCTCCACAGAACAGAAACAGAACACTCCTATTAATACCTTTTCTGATTAAGACACCATCATAACACCCTTTTGTGCATGACTAAAGCTTGTAATGAACTCCTAATGTGATGCACACAAAGTGTTATGTCCGAGGAAACGGTTTTCTTGTGATCGATTTGAGACAGCATCCATATTCTCCACTCCTTCATCATAATGCACTATACTAACACACAATAGTGTTTAGTGCACTGTCAAGGAGTACTGTTGCTATTCAGTTGGGTCAAAGGACACGGGTTAAATCTGTTTCTATGGTGATCATTTTCAGACGGAAGAGCCTGCTCTCCACTCGCTGGACGGGGAGTACCGTGCCATGATCTCACTCCTGCGCTCCAAACTGGACTCCCGGGTCATTCCCACCATCCCCAAGCTGGACAGACGCTTCTTCGAGGACGACACCGGCAGACGCCCGCCGCTGACCTCTCAAGAAGAGACCTCCACCTCCTCCACACCTGCCGCTAAGCAGCCCCCTCCAACCCCACCCATCACAGGGATCATGGAGCAGCTAGCAGGAGGCCTGCCATCCTTTCCAACCCCAAGCTCTCCAATGGTGGCCTCCTCCGTGCCCAGAGAGGCCGAGTCTGGCAGCCCAGAGCAGGAGCATGTGGAGGCCCAGGAGAACAGTGGAGGCTCAGCACTGCCCTCTTCTGGCCTGATGCCATCACAGCCCAGAGCAGGACAGGAAGGATTGAGTTTGGACTTGACGCGAAGTGCCTTCACCCAGCCCCCTGCCTCTCCAACAACAGGTGAGAACTCTTTAGGAGACTTGGTGTGATTGACCACGTTTAGAAACAATAATGAACTGAGACAGAACTGGTTGTTTGTGACACCTCACAAATTCAGGCCATGTCTCCTTTGGATTAGTCTTATACATATTGACTGGATAATGACTGAATCACAAAGTTTGTCATTTGAAATACTGATGCCATCCAAATCTTTTTCAGAGAGAAACCACAGAAGAAGAAGAGGTCTACACAAGAGACAAACACCAGGGACAAATGATAAAGGTATCACTTGCTTTTTACACACAACAGTGATACAGTGGTAACCTTGACTTGTCCTTGATACCCTGTATCCAGGTGATGAACTGTAATTGATGACGGGGTATCTGTACTGTTGTGTGTGTTGGCAGCGTGCCCTGGGGTAGCTGAAACAGTCCAGCACGTCACGGTCACCAAGGAGACGTATGGCTGGGTGCTGAGCATCCCTTCCAAGAATCTCAACATGAATTTCCAGGAGGTGAGGACTGTAGCACATGGCACAGCTATACATTTGGATGAGTCACATCTATATCTTTAGATGAGTCACATTTATACCTTTTGATGAGTCACAGCTATACATTTGGATGAATCACATCTATAAATTTGGATGAGTCACATCTATTGGATGCGTTAGGTGCCTGTCACAGAGAAAGACCTACAAATAACAGATACTACAGTTAACAGACAGTTGCCACAGTATTCAGATTGTACCACACAGGTTCAGTCAGCAGTATTCTAAGCCTTGTCAATGTGGGGTATTTCAGGTGCTGGTTGACCTCACCTCCAAGAATGAGAGGGGACTGTACGAGGCTCGGGTCAGAGCCACAGTGGGTGGACGACCTTTGACCTTTTACAGTCTGGTGGGGCTAGAGAACGAGTCATTCTACCGCAGCATGCCACGGATCATCGCACTGGCCCTCGACGCTCTCAAAACGTAGAGACACAAGAGATTACCTCGAGAGTTGAAATGCATTCTGTGCTTTTGGGTCTGTGTGTGTGTTTGGGGTGCATGAGAACTTGCTGATTCAGCACATGGTGAGATATGAAATATCTTGATTTGACACACACACACACACAAACAAACAAACAAACACACAAACACACACACACACACACACACACACACACACACACACACACACATAAACACACACACACACACACACTAATTTAAAGAACCAGCTTCCTCTGTGGGGAAGCTGTTTTCAACTAGCCTTCCACAGTGAGACGACAGTCTTGGACACTCTTTGCAGCATTGCACAGACTTGCGTTGCACTGCTTGTTCTGACGGATGAATGGGCTATTTAATGGTTTGAGAGTGTACATTTCTTCATTCCCTGGTTCTGACGGATGAATGGGCTATTTAATGGTTTGAGAGTGTACATTTCTTCATTCCCTGGTTGACGGGTAAAGCTCGGCTTGGCTTTCCAGTGCCTTTCCCGTGACCATGTGTGCCTGATGACCCGCGCTTCAATGGGAAGCTGGGGAGAGACTGCGCCAGGGGTGCATTGGACTCAGAATCAGCGGCTCTCATGGACACATCCTGGTTATTTCTGGCACGTCGGTCACTGCAGAGGCCAGTTGGTGGTGCCGGGCCGAGGGAGGCTCCGCTGCCCTGTTCACCCGCACAGCATCTGGCCCTTGTGTCCAAAACGGATCGAGATCACAGCCAGGTCAGGGTCATTCTACAGAGCTGTTCAGGAGCTCTCCGGTCTTCTTCTGCACTCATGGACTGTCATGAAGTGTGATTGTCGGGGCAGATGTGCTGAATGTATGGGGACGCTGTGTCAGACTTGCTGAGTGTGTGAGGTGTGGGTCACTAGGCTGTGGCCCAGTGACATCATACCTTTCTTGGCTTGATTAAATTATTCAGAATGCCTGTTTTTGCAAAGGTTGAACCTCTGTGAACCATGTGCATTATCCATTTGTTGTGAAGTTTCAAATATATTTATTTGTATAGAGATAAATTCTTTGTATTTTTGTAAAAAAAAAAAAAAAAATCAATAAAATGTCATTATTCTATTTAACAGTCGTGATCTGTTTGATCTCATTGCCTAGACTAGTCTGCACTGATGTTTTTTTTCAGTGATTATGACTTTTTTTAGGTTTTGTCCAAATCCAAATCTTCTCATCTGAAAGAGGGTTCATTCCATACGCTCATGATTTCTAATCCTGGACCTGCTTCACCTTCTATCATAACAACAGCTGTCGTCTGTGACGGAAGAGCTTTAGTCATTGGCCCTCTTCTCCCCTCCACTGTCTTTGCGGTCACTCATCGACGAGGCTC
>NC_055957.1:25518189-25520689 GCF_018492685.1 Alosa sapidissima | reverse complement strand
TATCTATCTATATCGCCATTCCCGACCTGTCATTCCACAATGTGACGTCACGGGAGCGCCGTAACCATTTCGCACGTGGTGGTCGCAACACTAGTTGCAATATTCTCCTAAACAGAGGTGTTGCTGTTTGTTGCTGTTGTGAAAAGTCTATCGCTACCTACGATACACCGTAGAAGAAGCAATGAAGCCGCTCTAGTTGCTATGGTGAATCAGGGAACCCCCTTCTCTTTGTGATAAGTGCCATGGGGTCTTTAATGACCACAGTGAGTCAGGACCTCGGTTTAACGTCTCATCCGAAGGACGGCATCTCCAGTGCAGTGTCCCCGTCACTGCACCGGGGCATTGGGATCTATATTTTTGGCCAGAGGGAAGAGTGCCACCTACTAGCCACCCACCAGCACCACTTGAAAAAAATTGTGAATAAGCATTATAGTCTTGTGTATTTCTCCTGTCTTTGTCCAGGTGTGAAAACATTAACGGTACCAGGCCTCTGAGAGACATCCCAGAACAAAGGGTGATCTGACCTGATGAAGGCCACATCCTCATCTTCTCTTTCTATTGCATATTCAAACTGTGTTGGACCTAAAGGTCACTCCTTCTTTTGTTAACATAAGTTAGTATCAAGCTCTGTTTAGTTAGAGATGCTGGTGGAACTCTTGGGTGAAGCTGTCTCTCTCCCTTGACCCGCCTCATTGACAAGAATAAACCTGTTTCTTGATTGACCTTCATCAGTTTCCAGCTAACTTTGGTACTAGAAAATTACCAACACACTTCCAGCAGCAACCTAGTTTTCGATGGAGGTCTCCGATCAGTACTAACCAGGCCCACACCTGCTTAGCTTCAGTAATTCAGCTAAGACAAGGTACCCGTTGGTCTGGCTGCTGGCTGCCTCCTACTCCATCCCCTACTCTTACAACTTTTGTGTATGTAAATGAGTGTATATGTGTGCTTCTCTGTGTGTATGTTTGTGAGTGTGTGTGTGGGGGTAATGGGGTATACTGTATGTGTGTGTGTGTGTGTGTGTGTGTGTGTGTGTGTGTGTGTGTGTGTGTGTGTGTGTGTGTGTGTGTGTGTGCGTGTGTCTGCTTGCCTGCATGTGTGTGTGTTTTATGTCTCTGTGTGTGTGTGTGTGTGTTCACTTGTGAGTGGGTGTGTGGGGGTAATGGGGTGTGTGTGTGTGTGTGTGTGTGTGTGTGTGTGTGTGCGTGCCTGTTTGCCTGCTTGTGTGTGTTTTCATGTGTTTGTGTGTGTGTGTTTGTGTGTGTGTGTGTGTGTGCGTCTGCGTGCGTGTGGGTGTGTTTATGTGTGTTTTATATAAAACTGCACGAAATTGGAGGTGTAGGATCATTATGACACCCTCTGAATGCATGCCCAGTTTCGTGGAATTCAGTTCATGGGGGGGCCATACAATAAGTAAGGGATAATGTATAGAACACCGGTCATTATTGGAAAATAAGTCCTGACAGGGCGAACAGGACCCCGACGAGCCAGCTGATACTGTTTTTTAGAATTAATTTTGATTAAGTTCTATTTAGTATAATTTGTATTTTGTATATATAGTATATTCTTTATCTTCTACAGTCCTTATTGCTTAGTTGTGTTTTTTATATTATATACTTTTAATTACTTTTTCTGCTGTTATTGAATGTGTGTGTGTGTTGTCTGTATGCTACTGTGACCTTGAATTTCCCCTAGAGATCAAGTATATCTATCTATCTATCTATCTGTCTATCGGAGGTACGACTACTTAAAAATAAACTCCACGATATGTGTCTTTACATTCATTTGTTACCGTTTCGTTGTGGCTTTTGCTGAGAAACAAATAGTTTGCAACACACGTTGAGCTTGAATCAAACATTCTTTAGAAGTTGATCAACCATCTGCTCTCACTTTTGAATGAAGTTCCATTGCAAGTGACCAGACTACTTGCGAAGTGATATGAAAGACTTAAATCAGAAGCACAAAACCGGTTGCCATTGACAGCGGTAATTATATGTTTGCAGCGGTAATTACATGAAAATAATTTACCATAGAATGTTGGGAAATCCCATTCAAGTCAATGGAGCGTTCTACTAGCATTGTGAAGAGCCGTATAATACAGTAAATTAATTTATATGTACATTTAGTGACTGTACACCAACTGGCCTGTAGATGGCCGGACACAGATCTTGAGAACCGTAGGGTCTAGGATGACCTATTTTTTGTTGGCCTCCAGGGGCCATGTCAACCCATCCCCTATCCACTTATTTGATGTATAGCGCCACCTAGTTAAAAATGAAAAAGCAAAAACGAGGCATTGTAATCACAGGTCTTTGGCTGACAGGTTCAAAACAGCACGGAAGTGTAGGATCACTATGACACCCTCTGAATGAATGCCAAGTTTCGTGGAATTCCGTTCATGGGGGACCATATAATAAATTAAAATATGTCTACATTTAGTGATTGTACACTACGCATGCACACACACACTCATGAACACACGCAAACACACACATAAAGA